>NC_065451.1:44754324-45061639 GCF_917563875.1 Diabrotica virgifera virgifera | reverse complement strand
TACATCTTTACCTTTCTGGGAATCAAGTGTCCGTTGAAGAGAAAAAAATAAATATGTTATTATATCTCATTATATATTTTTTATATTAAAATATTATATTACTTTAATTTTTAATAATCTGTTTAATTACTCTGTCTCTCATCAGACATTTGAGTCAACATTTTTATTCCAGTCAAAACACAATTAACAACGTTATTATTAGGGCACCTAATGTTCCTGGTGTCAGCAGTTATTTATCCATCGAGACTAGTGATGTGAGTTGTAAAATTACATAACTTACGTTACATAAATTACACGTAACTTACGGTAATATTACATGATACCCGTAACTTAATGTAATTTATGTAATTTTTGGAATTTACGTAATTTATGAAATTTAACGTAACTTATGATAAATTTACATAAATTACCGTAATTTATGTAATTACTGGTAAAATTACATATATTATGGCAACTTATGCGCGCGCAATTGTCGTAAGTGCGGTGCGCCGGTGCCGGCGCGCGCGAACCAGTGGGTGCTATTACGCTCGTCGCTCGTTAGTCGTTCCTTAGTCTGAGTCAGGCAGGTTATGTTTACATTTCTGTTATTGTATGTGTAATGTGTATGTATAAGTTAGTTTTCGACTGTTCTTTCTCTATTCATTCACGCAGCGTTGGTTACTTTACATTTATTTATAAGGAAGCACAGAAACTATAAGGTAAGAAATATATTATTTCTACAAACAGCAAAACACGTGCCGGTGATGTCCATAGCAACCTTAGATTGGGAAACACAGGGGCGGGCCTATCGCATATCGACTGTACGTTAAATCTAACGCGCGTCATTTTATATGTGGCTACAGTACTTAATTCTGAATTCGGTTTACCAAGTTTTATTCGATTTTTTAGATTAGTTTACTGTACAATAACTATAAGAATGATAGGAGCAACGGGGTACTTGTGCATGTAGCATGTGTAATTGAATTACACTGACATAACTTACTAAATAAAAAATTTTGATAACGTTGAGGGCAAAATAATGTAGTTGTCCGATCCAGTATTCTGCTTATTCGAATTTCATTAAATTGTTACACAGATTCAATTTTAATCTTTCTTCTATTTAAGGATGCCTAACAATTTTTTATGCCCTCGTGCCCATCAAATACTTTGAAAAATAATGTTTTTTCCCTTCTTAATGTTTAAGTCTACCTGAATATTTTTTTTAGGTCATAAAACATGGTGAAACGTAAGACAGATATCTGGCTTTATTTTGAAGTGTTACCTGCGGGTTCTTCTAATCAAAAGACCATAAATGTGAGGTGTAAATTTTGCAAGAGTGTACATGCAAAAAATGCTACAAGAATGAAATCTCATCTTCAACAATGCACTTATGTGCCGCATATGATAAAACTTAAATTCAATATTTTAACTCCAAAGTCAAAGGGGAATCACTCTAAATTTCCATTTGAAACATCCATGAAAAAGATCACATCGGCAAAATTGGATAACGATAACACTGATGCTGCTTGTACATCATCAACGGTTTCCACAGCATCAACATCTGCTTCTGATAACATTCATGTGGAAACACCTGTTTGCACAAAAATCAACAGAATACAATCATTTTGTGATCGAATGACACACGAACAAAATAACGAATTGAATATTTTGCTTGCTAGAGCTATTTACACCAGTTCAGCACCACATTCAATTACCGAGAATGAAGATTGGAAATTGTTTTTTAAAAAAATTAGACCTTCATACACCTTACCATCGAGATATATGTTATCAAATCGTCTCCTGACCGAAGAGTACGAGCGAGTTGAAGTTCAAGTTAATGATAAAATTAAGCAAGCTGACAATTTATCATTGCAATGCGATGGTTGGTCCAACTTGCGAAATGAAAGTGTAATTAATTTCATTGTTACAACACCCGAACCGTTATTTGTCAAATCAGTACTAACAAAAGCAGAGAAGCATACCGCAGAATATATAACAAAATTAATGGTTGAAGTTCTGGAGGAGTATGGACCTAAAAAATTTTTCGCTATTGTGACTGATAACGCAAAGAATATGAGGAAGGCTGTGAGACAATGTGAAGAGATGTATCCCCATCTTGTATCATACGGCTGTTTAGCGCACACATTACATTTATTGTGCAGCGATATTTTGAAATTATCTTCAATAGAGACACATTTGTCACATATTATACATATCGTTAAAACTATTAACCAGTGTCAAGTACTGAGAGCTCAATTCACAGAAATAAGAAATGAGATGAAGTGTGGAGTGTCTCTTAGCCTACCTGTAAAAACAAGATGGGGTTCACATGTAAAATGTCTTCAAGATCTGACTAAATGCAAGTCCGTCCTACAACGTCTAGCAATATCTCCAGATAAAACAATTCAAGATAGAATACGCAGCGCAAAAGCAAATTTACTTGATGAAGGATTCTGGATAAATTCTAGCGCTCTTGTTGAATTGCTTAAGCCAATTACTGAAGCAATAACACGTCTTGAAGGAGATTCTTCGTCAATTCATTTGGTTTGTGAAACTTTCGCGAAAATCGGTAGTAACATATCTACTCATTTAGAATGCGTGAAACTAACGGATTGCGAAAAAACAGAAGCGATGGATAAATTTATATCAAGGAAGGAATACGCCCTTCAACCGATCCATTTTGCCGCAGACTTACTAAACCCTCGGTCTGTTGGTGCAAATTTATCATCAGCCGAAAGGATTGAAGCGATGAAATACATTACTACTATGTCAACCACGACCACGATAGAGATTGGTGATGAAGGAGTGTCAAAGATTACTGAGGATTTAGGAAACTATTTAGCTAAAACAGACTTTTTTGGCGAAACATTTTTATGGAACATACTCGATAATGTCTCTTTGGTTACATGGTGGAAAGGATTTTGTGGACATTCATGCCTCTCCAAAGTTGCAGTCAGGATATTGACAATGCCGTGCACTTCTGCGGCAACAGAGAGAAGCTTTAGCTCCCAGAGCAGCATTCATACGAAGAGAAGAAATCGCCTAACAACTCAAAGGGCAGCAAATTTAAATTATATACAATATAATTCAAAATTGCTGAAACGTTCACGACAACATCACATACAAAGTCAATATCCTATAGAAGAGACTGTACAGAACAACGTTTCGATAGAAGGTAGAAACTTACAGAAGGAGATAGAAGTAATTGAAAACCATATTTCCGAAGAGGAAGAATTAGACGAGGTAATTTTAAATTTAGGCATTTTTTAGATATGTGATATGTGCATGTGATATATGCAGTTTGCTTCTTTTCCGATTTTCCAATGCATTCCACCGTTTTCGAATAAAAAATTATAAATCTTATGTTTTCAGACAATATCATCATGGCATTCAAATACAACAGGAAATGGAAATTCCGACGATGATTTTAATTTTGCTGACTTTGCAATGACCGATGATGAAATTGATCAAAGAATGGAAACTAGGGAACAGAGACCAGCACGCATTTTGAGACAAAGCAAAGTGAACATTTTAGAAAACGTCTTAATGAAATCGGTAAATTAGTGTAAACACATACATATTTATTGTTTATATTCCAAAATTATCAATTTCAGGGTAAAGGCACAGAACAACCCCAAAAAAAAACGGAAGTCGAGAAGGATACTTCAGATGCCGAAAACAAGGTAGTTAGATCTGTATATATTATATTATAAACCCATTATTTTTACTCTCTATGTTTACACTTTCCTATTTAATTTCAGGATGCAGTTCTGGATTTGCCGGAGATAAAAAAAATTACACAAGGCTCATTGGAAGAGCAAACAATTGAAACTTCGACGTTTTATAACAAGAAGGTCTCCAGTTGTCTGCGAAAAAGGAAGTTGTGATTTATAAAAGCCGCTTAAAACAAAACTAAAGAACCTATGTTTTCATTTCTTTATTATTTGTATGTATTTCTTATCCACTTTTCTTTATTTCATAAGTATGTAGTTACTTTGTGTTTATTATATTCAATATGAATGCAAACAATTGATTTTTTAATACAATGAACATAAATTACATAAGTTACATAAATTACATCTGGTTTGTAATTTTTGGGTAATTTTACACGTGTAACTTACAATTTCTGAAATTACACGTAATTTCACATCGCTAATCGAGACAGACATTAGTAAAATTTATTATTTCGCTTGCTTTGGTAAACAGTTACAAAATGTGAAGCGGAGACATCAAACTATTTTTATGAGTTTTTTAATACGTACATAGTCACGAAAATGTAATAAGTATCAAATATTATCGCTCCTGGACATCTGTCTTAAAATAAATATTTTACATTGTAAAATATTTGGACAAAATGTTAATTTTGTTATTTACTCTACGAATTTTGCAAATTAAATGTTGTGCAAATTTTGTACACAACATTTTTATTGTCCGTGTTGGGTGTTAAGAGTGTCCGTTGAAGTGAGTTTAAGGGACAGTTTCAATATATATAAGAAGACAAGGAGTCTTCTGCTGACAATAAATAAACAATTTTTTATGATATTGGGTATATTTTTATGATATATTATGCAGCAAGTGAAAAAGTGTACTCTTTTAAATTAAAAAAAAATTGTTTATATAGGTACCATTATCTATTTACAATCAAATGATTTTTTGTAAACCGTCCGTATAGAGGAGGTGTCCAGAGAAATGAGGTGTCCGTTAAGAGAGAGTTTACTGTACTTAGCTTCCATTTTGGTTGTTCATGTTTAATTTGGTCCCTCAAAATTAGCTGTGCCAATCACTGTGTACCAAAATGTGCCAATCTCTATAGGACCAGTGCCAATCACTATGATTTTGGGTATTTTCCTGTTTATTAATTTTTATTATTAATACGTCAAAAGTTAACACAAAGTTAAAACCAAAATTTGATTTTTCACTAATTTGAGACACTGTAATTTTTGTTTTGAACTATTTCAACGAAAAACACAGCTGTGGTGAAATAATAATTAACGAGGTATTGCTTAAAGTGCCAATGACTGTACCGCTTACCCTACATTGAAAATTATCCATAAGCGGACAATCCGAATTTTTCGAAAAAAAATAATTCGTTTTATAAACATAGCTCCTTTATTTTTAGCCATAAAAAGTTTTTTCAAAAATGACTTTGTAAGATTTTTGAAGAGTTATAAGACTGTGTAAACTAAACTCCGTAAGATCCCTTAGTTTTTAATAAGGGTGGGTTTAAAGGGCTCGAATAAGGGGGTGTTTGCTCGTAAATAGAGGTTTTAAACAGCTATATCTCGCTGACTGTTCACTACAATGAAAATCTATGCACAACGGAATTTTAGTTGTTAAAAAGCTACAATTTAGTAGTTCATCATTTTTTTCTTATCTCCAGTATTTTCGGAGATATTTTGAAGTAAAAGGTGAAAAATGGGAAATTCCAAAAAATTTATTTTTCTTTAAACTCCAATTTTTCTAAAATTATGCCTTTTACATAGGTCAAATTTCTTGGGTGTATTGATAATACAAATATAAAAGGAATAACAGAAAGGCGAAGACCAATTTTTAATTAGGAGGGTAGTTAGGGGGTGTTTTCACTCATTTTTTCATAGAGAAAAGCAGGCACCGAATTTTTTTGATCATAAGTCGCTTAATTTTCAGGCTAGAAACTTTTTATTATTATTTTTTGAAAGGTCTAACTGTATGCCTCAAAAAATATTACTTAAGTTTTCATCGAAAAATGCAAAGATTTTCCGTTATTTTACTTTGAATATTTCAAATTATGCATTTGACGAAAAAAGCTAACTTTTAACATGCCGTATCTCGGTTTGTATTGGTCCTAAAGATATTACAGAAAAATAATTCGGTTTGTGCTACTAAAAGATACAATTTTGATATTTACAGTTTTTTTATTAAATGCATATTTTTCGAGGTATTCTCAAAAAACCCTCTAAAAAAATCGATTTTTTCATCGAAAAACTGTTACTTCCAAGCGCGAATATCTCGAAAATTATTAGTTTTACGAAGAAAATGTAAAAACTATTTTTTTTAGAATTACTTTTTACATTGATTTACATGGTTAAAATAGAATAAAAAATTCCCGCCTCCGAGATGGGGTGGCAGCCACCCTCAAGGTTTTAGCGTACAGCGGCATGATATGGAAAATGATCCTTGGAATATTCCCTACCTTCTGTGAAAATTTCAAGTAAATCCATGCTGGACGAAAAAATTGCGAGCCAAAATGCTTCATTTTCTCGACTAGTAAGAAATTGTTGCAAAAAATTTAGATTTTATTATTTCTTTTCAAATCTTATTTATACGGCATATTGGATAAATAAATAATAGGTTACATTTATATGATATTAAATGGGTTTAAATTCTCTGTTTTATCCTGGAAGGAGTAAGCAACTAGAGATACTAGATGCCACAAATCAAAGGTATTGCATCGAATAAAAAGAGAATAAAGTTTATTAGATTATTTCATTCATAGGAGATTCTGACCAATAGAAAGCTACAGAAATACAAATTAAATTGATAATTTGATAATTGCCCGTCGTCAAGTATATTACGTCAGATGCCCTTCGTTGCTATGAAAAAATACATTCAGTAACATTAATGACAATTAATGTTTTAAATTATAAAATTGATGACTTTCAACCGCCAAATAATTATATTAACTGTGTGTTTAATTGTACTAATTTGTACTTACATAAATAAATTACAATAAAATTTTGGTTTTGAACAGTTTTATTCATGAAATAATCGCAACAAGTTGCACTCGATCTCTAAAATTAAAATAGAATTTTCGCCCTCGTGACGCTTTGACATAATTTAACGAGCCTTCGGCTCGTGAAATTAAAACTGTCAAAGTATCACTCGGGAAAAATTCAATAATTTTAGAGCTCTTGTGCAATTACTACTGAAAATTTAATTTGATTTTGGTTTTGTTTTTACATAAGCAGAAATTGAAATAATTGAGTAATTAATTAAATTAGGAATTTGCTAATCAATCTAATAAAAGAGATAAAGTAGAGCATAACAGTATGTAAGTCTTCGAGACCACATAACAAACCAACAAATCACGCAAATATCAGGAGTTTAAGACGTCATCGAAAGAGCTAAAAATGACAGACACAAAGTGAAAATGGACAGGGAACTTAGCTAAAACACAAGATGGACGGTGGACAAGACGAATCATGTAATGGAGGCCAGAAACTATAAAAGAAATCAAGTACTACCACCGACTAGATGGACCGACGACATAAAAAGAGTAGTGGGAAACTGGCTACAAGCGGCCAAGTTTAAAGAACACTGGAAAGACCTGAGGGAGGCCTATGTCCAGCAGTAAAAACGATTGCCTGATTGACGAATAGTTATAATATTACTAGAAAATAATAAAATATTGAACAAGTAAAAAGTTATGACTGATAACCAAGATAATTTAAATATTACAACGTTAAAATATAATTTGTGAATTATATTCTGTATCGGCTCTTTGTGGTTTAAATAAAAATTTGACAGAAAGAGTACTTCACTGTCTATAAAGCCTACATTTTATGTCTCAGATATATGTATAGAGAGAGAGACTGTATGAAGTAGGAGGAATATGGAATAAAACGGAATATTGCATGTTTGCGTTGATAGACGTTTTAAAGTGTTCAACTAGAAAATTACTTTCAGGATCATTGCTCATAATAGACCACAAAAAGGGGAACTTCGGCAGCACATGCACTGGCTGTAGGGAACCTAGCCTACGAAGTCTACAGGGACCCAGACGTCAACAGAACCATCCACCTCGATAACATCAGCCCTGTACCGCCTCACAGGGATGCAGAACTACAGACCATGGAAGGTCCTGACTACAAGGCAAAAACCTACAATCTATCAACCACTACTTGGGAGCCTCTAAACCAAGAAGATGTTTCTGGAGCCACACCCACTTCTACTGAAGCCACGTGCTCTGTTAAAAAGATTCTGAAAGAAGATGAATTTGCTTCCACCTTTGTCGATGCAAAACTTTTGTCAAAACCGTTCAGTCCACCAGACGCCACCGTTCAGTCAGCCAGCTGCCTCACCTTCAGTCAGACAGCCGACCAAGCGGTTAGGGTGCCAACGGTGACCACCTGGATTTTCTTTAAAAGACGAACAAATTGACGATGGAACCTAAATTAGTTCTGACTTCAGAATTGTACACCAGCTACCAACACTCCAAGTGCCGCGTCTGCTCCAGACTACGTCACGCTTCGAATACAAGTATCGCCTCGCGTTATAACACGTATCTGTATTACGTTTGTCATTATAATTACCGTTTTTGCTGGAATGCTGTTTAGTGCAGTCACTGAAGGTTTTCACCTCCAATTTCGTTTCACCAAGGAACAAAGGTGACATGATGCCAATTTGCGCTTTTACCCTGGGGGTGGATACCACCCCTTCTCGGGGGTGAAAATTATTTTATTAAAAATTATATCATAATTCGATGGAGGGACAAATTATAAGCAAAATTTGTTGTATAAAGTTATTAAAATAAATCAACACTTTTTGAGTTATTAAAGACCAAAGATTTTATCTTTTCGTAAAAAAATGCATGTTTTAAATCGGTTTTTCACGTATAAATCAAAAACTATAAGCTTTTACAAAAAAGTTATTATTTCTGAAATTAATAAGTCTGTAGGCTTAAAACGCTTTAGTCGACGCACTTCATCGTTGTCATTAAACAGTCCGCGCACTAAGTGATTAGAGTGAGCACTAGTTTTGTTTTTGTATTTTTCACTGTACTTTGTGACTTCAGTTTTTACGGATTGAACTTGTAGGTCTTTCTCGAACAACATAATAGAAAAAGTCCTACAAGTTCAATCCGTAAAAACTGAAGTCACAAAGTACAGTGAAAAATACAAAAACAAAACTAGTGCTCACTCTAATCACTTAGTGCGCGAACTGTTTAATGACAACGATGAAGTGCGTCGACTAAAGCGTTTTAAGCCTACAGACTTATTAAACAGATTTAAATAAAATTAATTAACATTTACCACTACATTATTAACTTTGTTTGTTAATTATATGTTAAAGGAAGCTTCTCACTGGAGAGAATTCCTACATGTCATTTGTTCTTCTAATAATTGTCATAAAATTTACTTATTGTTACGAGTGATAACATATTGTAAATTAAATGGAGCTTAAAAAAAAATACTGAAATTGAAGCTAATAAAAAATTGAATACATTCCTCACATAAAGAACTAAACTAATGTTAGTTCAAAGTGAGTTATTGGCAATTGAATGTGTATTTTTTTCGATGAGTACTCAAATCTTAGTATTCAAGCTTAAATAACGGGAAAACGATGCAAAGTATAAAATATTCCTGCTAAACATTTGCGAAAACACTTCGGAATACCTATCAAATGAGCTTCAGATTAGACAAAGAGTCTTTTTGCCACAGAATTTTGTTATAAATATGTTTAAATTTTTATCTTAGAATCATTTATAAACTTGATTAAATATTAAATATAGATTTGTCAGAATAAGATAAGAGATTGCTGATGTTAACTAGAAGGCTAATGTTAAGGTCTTCTTCTTCTTCTTCTTTAGGTGCCATGTCTGTATTCAGACGTTGGCCGTCATCATGTTTACAATTTCCTGAAATCTCTCTCTATAGGCTGCTGCGCGAAATAATTCTTCTACTGTATTAAGGTCAATTAAACCTAAATATAAGTTTCGAGTCTGATCTCTATGATTAAGACAATCAAAGAATACATGGTTCAGATCCCCGATGGACTCATTGTTACACGAACAGAAGGGAGTTTCATAGATTCCAATCCTATGTAGATGCTCTGGAAAAAGGCCATGGTTAAGTTTTAGCCGGGTTATTAATGAGGAATGTACTTTGTTATAATTGTAGTTAAAATGAGGTATACATTTGGGTAATAATGGGTGAATAGAAAAGTAATGATTTCTTGATATCTGCTGAACATCTTCGTATTTGGACCTCCATATTTCCCTGCCAACACTTCTGATAATAGAAAATAGGTCTTTGAAGTTGAAAATGTTTGTGATTTCTGCTATCTCGGATGTATTTTTGCCATTCCATCCACTATTTCGTTTCCATCTACTCCACTATGTCCTTTAACCCACAGTAAAATATCTGTTTTCTTTTAGTGGATTTTAGGTTATGTAATATTTTTTTGATATCAAGAATAATGGAGTCTTGGAAATTATCTAATGGATGGCTACAAATAGCTTGTAGTACTGCCTGAGAGTCTGAGACTATTACAACGTTCTCGCAATAATTAGAAGCACACCAAGTTAGTGCTTTCTGTATGGCAGCAGCCTCGGCTGTAAAAATAGAACAACAATCCAGAATTCGGTATTTTTCTGCATAATTGTTGTTTGAAACAAAAAATTCGAAACCAGTACTTTCATCTCTTTTTGATCCATCTGTATAAATTACTGTTAAATTTTTCCCTAATTTGTTTAGTATGGATTTATATATAAGATTTGTTAAAGTTGGCAAGTCTGAATAAGATGGCATTATAAGGGTTGGTTTGTCTATCAGAACTTCAAAGTCATGTTCGAAAAAAGGAAATTTTGGTAGCTGTAGCTGTAGCTCCAGTAAGAATTTGTTAAATTTTTTGTCGATAACAAGGTAATAGCGTCAAAATTAAGCAAGTTATAATTAAAATAAAAGAACCGTTTCGAATTTTTTAGGAGAAAGTGAAAAATAAAACATACGCCATTTCCACAAAAATTAAAATTTATAGTAATCCTTACAAGAACTTCTTTATATTAGCATAAGTAATGTGTTCGATAATTTTGACCGGTTTAGAATGCATATTTTTGAAAAAAAGATATAATTTAAAAAAATCATAATTTTTAAAATTATTGTAAGTCTCATATTCTTTTGATAATAACTCCAAAAATACTCAATATACGTAAAAAATTGTAAATAACTAAATTTTAGTTTGTTCTGTGCCAAATATTTTATCTGTTTTAGTATTTCTATAGGGTAAAAAGTAACCGAGATAGAAACGTTTAAATCTTAAATTTTGCTGTGGGAACCATGCAACCGGGGTAATTTAACCTTTTCCTAAAATTTTTTATTTCATTAGTAGTTCCAAAATAAAACAAAATCTAGTCATCGGATAAAAAAGTTTATTTGAAGAAAGTGTATTTTTTTGTTCTTCTTAATGGTGGTACAGGCTCGTTTTTTAATATTGTATTTAATTACAGAGTAATTTCCACATATTAATATATTTTTCAAATTGGGCTCTGTACCGACATTCTTTATTATATTACGAATACGTGTGCCAAGTATCTCGAAAAAATATTCAAAATTACAGCCGCAATCTTGGAACGCGTTTTTGCTACCTGTTGATCGCTACTGTTTCCTCTTAATAAAATAGTATAATCTATATTGTTTTAAACTTAAACAAAAATATTGATAAGGCAATGAATTCTCCACAATTTTATAAATTAGCAAAACACTTCCTGCTGGAACACTGTTTCTATAGTATACAGGAATTTGTTTGTTTGAGCTCCTAGTGTGGTTGTTTTTATGAAAACTATATTATATCTAACTGAATTTTTTTTTATATTTTCATATTTCTATTTTTCATTATACAGGGTGTAACAAAAATACAGGTCATAAATTTAATCACATATTCTGGGACCAAAAATAGTTAGATTGAACCTAACTTACCTTAGTACAAATGTGCACATAAAAAAAGTTACAGCCCTTTGAAGTTACAAAATGAAAATCTATTTTTTCCGATATGTCGAAAACTATTGGAGATTTTTTATTGAAGATGAACATGTGGCATTCTTATGGTAGTAGTATCTTAAGAAAAAATTATAGTGAAATTTAGACACCCCATAAAAATTTTATGGGGGTTTGTTCCTTTAAACCCCCCCAAACTTTTGTGTACGTTCCAATTTAATTATTATTGTAGCACCATTAGTTAAACACAATGTTTTAAAAATTTTTTTGCCTCTTTGTACTTTTTCCAAAAGTCAGTTTTTGGTATATGGCTAAATACGATTATGGAGACTTGATAATAATAGGAAAATTTATTTATCATTTACATTTTTAGGTATATTTTGAACCATATTAAAAAAGAAGCCACATCTCGATAAAAGGTGCCTTATCGAAAAACTACAAAGAACCAAAAAAGTTTTACAAACACTGTGTTTAACTAATGGTATCGCAGTAATAGTTTAATTGGAACGTACACAACCATTTGGGGGGTTTAAAGGAACAAAACCCCCATAAAATCTTTATGTAAACATATTAGAAAAGAAGCTGCAACTCGATAAAAACTGCCTTGTCAAAAAAATACTAGGAGCCAAAAAAGTTTTAAAAATATTAAATTTAAATAATGGTATCACAATAATAATTTAATTGGAACGTACAAAAAAGTTTGGGGGGGTTTAAGAGAACAAAACCCCCATAAAATTTTTATGGGGTGCACAAATTTCACTATATTTTTTCTTTAAGATGTTTCTGCCATAAAAATGCCACATGTCAATTTTCAATAAAAAATCTCTAATAATTTTCGATATATTCGAAAAAATCGATTTTCATTTTGTAACTTCAAAGGGCTGTAACTTTTTTTATGTGCATATTTGTACTAAGATAAGTTAGGTTCATTCGAACTATTTTTGGTTCCAGAATAGGTGATTTAATTTATGACCTGTATTTTTGTTACACCCTGTATATATTATGTGTTCTTGTATTATTTCTTAGTTATTTCCACAAAAGTGACTTATTTATATTGTTACATGACATGAAGTATTTACTATGTAAAAGTTGTCAATAAACGTATTTATCTATCTATCGTCTGTATCAGCTCTTTGTGGTTTAAATAAAAAGTTGATAGAAAGAGTACATCACTGTCTATAAAGCCTACATTTTATATCTCAGATACATGCATAGAGAGAGACTGTATGAAGTAGGACGAATATGGAATAAAACGGAATATTGCATGTTTGCTTTGATAGACGCTTTCAAAGAGTGTGCAACTAGAAAATTCTTTTCAGGATCATTATATGCATTTTCATGGGATAGAGGCTCGTAAGCGTATACTGAATTATGTTTGTATTTAAACAGATGTGTGGGATTGGATACTTCGGAAGTATATTAATTTTATCGTGAACAGAATGGACGAGTGTATAATGGACTGAAGAGTTTACATGTAGGGATTTTATTATAAAAAGCGCTAAAAACTGTAAAACAACTCAGAATTAAAAAATAAGTATATAAAATGATTACTATATTTAACTTGTTTCAGTTTTAACTATAAATCTAAGATTATTGGAGAAGAAGTTCCTAATATGAGCCCCAATTTTGTTTTTTTAATATATTTTATATTTCGCGATAATTATGTGAAATTGGTCATATAATTCTATTCAGAAAAAAGAGAGCATCTCAACTTATTACAAGTGGACAAAATCGTTCACAAGTAGATTATTTCATGACAAGAAATGTTATTTATATTATCGACTCCCTTAGTTCATCAATACGACTAACCGACTTTAGACAACACATCCAGTTGCTCTCCTAATTAAAAAAGAACTCGCTACCATACCAAACAGCAACCATACTCTACAATTTATATGGGTTCCTTTACACAATGGTGACAATAGGGGACATGGAAGGAGCCTCCACGTAGATTGTGATCACTTGTGAATACAATCGGGCGTCCCCTGGAAACGAGTAATGTCGGCTAATCCTTTCAACACCGGTGCACCAACAACACAGATGCAATCAGAATCAAAACGGTCTTTATCAAGGCCATTTTTGATGACGACCTCAATTAATATTGAAGGACTATCAGCAGATAAAGAAGACCTACTATCTAATATGTGCAGAGGACATGGTGTCGATGTTCTACTGGTTCAAGAAACCCATAGAGGTACTGCAAGCCGCAGACCAAGGATTCGGGGTATGAAGCTTATACTGGAGAGACCACACGACCAATATGGAAGCGTAGTCTTCGTCAGACCAGATACCGACGTAGCTTCCACATCTCTAACAGATCAAAATAACATCGAGGTCCTCACAGTAAAGATAAACCCCTGTACAGTAACGTCAATTTACAAACCACCAAACGCTGACTTTGCTGTTGAGGAACCGAGTAACTTTCAATCACAGCAAATCAAATTCGTACTGGGTGACTTCAACTGTCACAGTGTCGCGTGGGGTTATAACGAAACAGATTCCAATGGCGAAGAACTAGAAAAAATGGACTGAAAGCATGAACCTAAAACTTATTCACGATCCAAAGCAGCCTGCGTCGTTCAACAGCAGAAGATGGCGCAGAGGTTACAACCCAGACAATATATTTGTCAGAGACAGAATTGGAGACCAGGTGACAAAAATCGTTGGAAACGCGCTCCCAAAGACACAGCACAGACCAATAATTTGTCTTTCCAACGCGGCAATCATATACGAAATTGTTCCTTTCAAGAGAAGGTTCAACGTTACTAAAGCAAAATGGGAAAAATTCTCTGAAGCATTGGATCAAGAAGTTTCCCAGCTAGAACCTTGCTCTGATTCATACGATAAATTTGTAGAAATCGTAAAGCAAGTATCACGGAAATATATCCCTAGAGGTTGTCCAACTGAGTATATAGCGGGGCTCAATGAAGAATCTAAACCCCTACTTAAACGATATGAACAGCTATATGAAGAAGACCCTTTCTCGGAAGAAACAATACAGGCTGGGGAGGAAATGTTACACATGCGATATCCGCCAACAGAACGGAAAGGTGGTGCAAGCTGGTCACGAGTCTGAACATGAAACAAAACAGCAGACGTGCCTGGAATCTGATTCGGAATCTTGGCAACGATCTGCGCTGCTCCGGCAGTCAACATGACAGCAGTCACAGCCGATCAGATAGCCCATCATGTTCTAATGAACGGTAAGACGACATCAAGAAAGAACAAGGTGAGAGCTCAACGGAATATCGACGAAGAAAGAGATGTTCTAGGTGCTTCTTTTTGTCTAGAGGAGATGAGAGGGGCGATCCACCAAATGAAAGATAATAAAGCGGCTGGCTTGGACGATATCCGAACGGAACAAATAAAGAAATTTGGACTAAAAATCGTAGAGTGGCTCGTAAAAATTATGAATGTCTGCATCCGTACATTACAAATCCCCAAAATCTGGAGGAAAGCTAGAGTGGTAGCCTTCTTAAAACCAGGGAAGGATCCGGCGGATACAAAGAGTTTTAGATCTGTCTCTCTTTTGTGTCACCTTTTCAAGGCATTTGAAAGAATGATACTGAACCGAATCGCTGAATATGTGGAGACTAAAATTATTCCAGAACAAGCAGGATTCAGACCCGGAAAGTGCTGTTGCAGTCAAATTCTTAGTCTCACCCAACATATTGAAGATGGTTTTGAACGGAAAGAAATAACAGGAGTAGCGTTTATAGACCTAACTGTCGCCTATGACACAGTTAACCATCAACGGCTACTCGCAAAACTCTATGAAACCACAAAGGATTTCCGACTAACAAGGTTAGTGAAATGTCTCCTCCAGAATAGACGCTTCTAAGTAACGCTCCAGTCCAGAAAAAGTCGGTGGAGGGACCAAAAAAATGGGCTACCACAGGGAAGTGTCCTCGCGCAGATTCTTTGCAACATATACACCAACGACCAACCCATACACCAACAAACAAGGCAATTTATTTACGCTGATGATGCAGCTGTGGCAGCTCAGGGAAGAACCTTCAATGAAGTCGAAGTGAAACTGACAGATGCCCTGGGAGACTTAGCTCTATACTACGATGGAAACCATCTGAGGCCAAATCCTACATAAACATAGGTATGTGCTTTGCTTTCCACCTTAGAAACAAGCATGCCCGAAGGCCGCTGGAGGTGGAATGGCGTGGTCAGATGCTGGAACACAACGAGACGCCAATACACCTTGGCGTACGTCTGTCTAGAACTCTGTCTTACCGATACCACTGTCAATATGTCAAGAAGAAAGTAAGTGCCAGAAATAATATCATCCGCAAGCTAACTCATACAAAATGGGGAGCACAACCACACACTCTTCGCACTTTTGCCTTAGCATTATGTTTTCCGGCCGCGGAGTTTGGAGCACCAGTATGGGCACACTTTGCTCACTTAAAGAACGTCGACGTAGCTCTAAATGAAACGGTTCGTATAATATCGGGTTGCCTGAAACCGACACCTATCGAAGAGGTATACCCCATAGCTGGGATTGCTTCACCACCTATCAGGAGGAAGGTCACGTCAGAGGTAGAACGAAAAAAGCAGGAGACGTACCGAAGACACCCCTTATATGACCACCAAACTCAGGCAAGCAGACTAAGATCTCGGAAGAGCTTCCTGAAAACATCAAGATCCATCCCCGAAACGCCAGAAACGCGCCGAGTACACGTATGGCAAGCGTCAGCTACCGCGACACATTTTCCTTCCTCAGAGGAAATGGCTGCTGGACACAATTTACCGTATCCGACTTGGAAAGCGCTAAACAGATTAAGAACCGGCGTTTTACGTTGTGCTAGTAACCTTAAAAAATGGGGATACCAGGAGGACGATACCTGCGACTGTGGCACGGTTCAGACCAGCCGGCATCTACTATCATGCACAGAGATGAGAGAGACCTGCACAGAAAAAGACTTAATTTTAGCAAATGACAGGGTGATCTACGTGGCCAACCATTGGAAATACAGAATTTAAAGTTGTTGGTGTTTCGGACACGGAAAGTAAGTTCACACAATGTCATTCAAGTCGATAAAAGAGAAATAGGATTTGTAGATAATGATGAATGTTTATGTGGAGAGTTAGCTGATCTACGTAAACATTTTGATGACATCTAGAATGTCCTTTACATTTTATTGAAACATCAAGTTTCTATACCAATCGAGTTCAAGTTACTGTACAATTTCCTTTTAATCTTATATACGTTTTACAACCAAACAATCTAGATATTTATAAAATTTTATACAACTATGTTAATTGTTTAAAATTAAAGATCCATCCCCGAAACGCCAGAAACGCGCCGAGTACACGTATGGCAAGCGTCAGCTACCGCGACACATTTTCCTTCCTCAGAGGAAATGGCTGCTGGACACAATTTACCGTATCCGACTTGGAAAGCGCTAAACAGATTAAGAACCGGCGTTTTACGTTGTGCTAGTAACCTTAAAAAATGGGGATACCAGGAGGACGATACCTGCGACTGTGGCACGGTTCAGACCAGCCGGCATCTACTATCATGCACAGAGATGAGAGAGACCTGCACAGAAAAAGACTTAATTTTAGCAAATGACAGGGTGATCTACGTGGCCAACCATTGGAAATACAGAATTTAAAGTTGTTGGTGTTTCGGACACGGAAAGTAAGTTCACACAATGTCATTCAAGTCGATAAAAGAGAAATAGGATTTGTAGATAATGATGAATGTTTATGTGGAGAGTTAGCTGATCTACGTAAACATTTTGATGACATCTAGAATGTCCTTTACATTTTATTGAAACATCAAGTTTCTATACCAATCGAGTTCAAGTTACTGTACAATTTCCTTTTAATCTTATATACGTTTTACAACCAAACAATCTAGATATTTATAAAATTTTATACAACTATGTTAATTGTTTAAAATTAAAGATCCATCCCCGAAACGCCAGAAACGCGCCGAGTACACGTATGGCAAGCGTCAGCTACCGCGACACATTTTCCTTCCTCAGAGGAAATGGCTGCTGGACACAATTTACCGTATCCGACTTGGAAAGCGCTAAACAGATTAAGAACCGGCGTTTTACGTTGTGCTAGTAACCTTAAAAAATGGGGATACCAGGAGGACGATACCTGCGACTGTGGCACGGTTCAGACCAGCCGGCATCTACTATCATGCACAGAGATGAGAGAGACCTGCACAGAAAAAGACTTAATTTTAGCAAATGACAGGGTGATCTACGTGGCCAACCATTGGAAATACAGAATTTAAAGTTGTTGGTGTTTCGGACACGGAAAGTAAGTTCACACAATGTCATTCAAGTCGATAAAAGAGAAATAGGATTTGTAGATAATGATGAATGTTTATGTGGAGAGTTAGCTGATCTACATAAACATTTTGATGACATCTAGAATGTCCTTTACATTTTATTGAAACATCAAGTTTCTATACCAATCGAGTTCAAGTTACTGTACAATTTCCTTTTAATCTTATATACGTTTTACAACCAAACAATCTAGATATTTATAAAATTTTATACAACTATGTTAATTGTTTAAAATTAAAGCTCTGATAAAAAAAATTATAAAAAATAATAATAAAATAAAATAAAAAGTTACTAAGAAGTTCTAAACCTCCGAAGTGTTGAATTGGGTTTAGGTCTTAGCGTAGTAAAAAAATATAAAAAAAAATAAAATACATAAATAAAGTACTAAAAGAATACATAAAAAGACAAAAGAAGAAAAAACTAAATAAAAAATATAATAAAAAGCATAATAAAAAGGATTGTAAAAAATATAATAAAAAAATAAAAAAAAACAGAGTAAAAAACCTAGTAGTAGTAAGAGTTTTAAATGTAGATACTAGGCATATATTTATTTTGTAAAAGAAAGAACTCAAAACATATTGACTGGCTGGTTGGGTGCTACAACCAGTTCCAAAAAAAAAACACAAACACACCCATTCAAGGAAAGTAAGAACCAGATGTCAAAGGGCATAGCCTAACAAGCAAGAAGTAGTGAAACAGCGAGCGAAGCCAAAAATGATTTAAAATCATTTATTAAAATGAAGGTCGAAAGGTTGTGGCAAATCCGGTGACACAGTTCAACTTCAAAACTTCGCGAAGTGTAAAAAATATAAATTCGTGGAAATTCCAAATTCTCAACAGTACTTATCAAGTCGTTATTACTCGACTTCGTCTAGCACATACCCGACTTACCCATGAGCATACAATTTTCTTCTTCTTTTTTTTGTATATTCAGTATATTTTTCTGTTATTTCAGTGTGCCTCTAGTAAGTTGTCGTTGCATCGTTTTCGTGGTGTTCTCACTGATCGTATTCCTTTTGGGGAACCGTCTCTCGCTGTCCTTACTACTCCATTTGTTGTCATTCGGCTTATGTGGTCATTCCAATCTATTGTTCTGTTTCTTACCTAGTTATTAAGGTTGTCCACATTGCATCTCCGTCGTATATCTGTACTTCTAGCCCTGTCCCATAGAGTCTTACCATCGATTCTTCGAAGGGCTTTCATCTCCACTGTTTTGAGCAATCTTTTTTTCCTTTCTGGTCAGGTCGTGTTTCTGCCGCTTATGTCATTATTAGTCTGATGACTATTTTATAAATTCTGCCTTTCATTTCGTATAGTCCAAGTAATGAAGCTCAAAATAGTACAAAACCTCGCAATTTTTACAGAATGAATCGATTTGCTTGAAAATTTGAGAATAAGTAATGGATATTCCAAGGATTAAAATCTATATGATGCGGAAAGGCGCTTTAACCATGGGGGTGGTTGCCACCCCATGTCGGGGATGGAATTTTTTTTTTATATTTTGGCCGCAAAAGTTGGTAAAAACATTCATTCTAAGCAAAAAACGTTGCATACATTTTATTCGCTATCGAAAATGTTAGTTTTAAATCGAAAAAATCAATGTTTTTAATCAGTTTTCTGCAAATAACTCAAAAAGTTTTCGTTTTATCAACACAACTGTGTTTAACAAAAATGTACCATTTGAAAAAATCAACAAAACCGTTTTTATTTTTTAATTTTCTTTAAGACCAATAGTAATCTAGCTATACTTTATTATATGTTAGCTCTTCTTCGTCAAATGCTAAATATTGTAGTTTCAAAGTCAAAAGACGGGAGAACTATGCAGTTTTCGAGGATATCTTGTTTAAACTAATTTGAAGTATTTAAAAATATGTATCTCCAGAAATAAAAAAAAGTTTTTAGCTCAAAAGTTAAGTGGCTTATAATAAAAAGAATGTCAGTCCCTATTTTTTTCAGCGAAAGGTGATCGGAAGCAAACCCCTAATCACTACCCTAATTAAAATTAGTCATTGGTCTTATGTGGTCTTCTTTATTTATGTATTATTAACAGGTCCTAGAAGTTTGACCGGTTTGGAATGATTAGTTTAAAAAAAATTAAGTCAAAAGCAAATATCGAATTTTTAGAGTTTGGTAAAAAATTCCCTTTTCTTCAGAATAGAAAGATTATCATCAGAGATACGAAAAAATGTTTAAATATGAAATTGTAGCTTGTTTAATTCCCGAGAACATGTTTTGCAAAAATTTTTTTTTGCGGTAAAAGTTGAGTGAGCTATTGACAATTAAAACTTGTAATAACATGTAAAAATCACCTTTACCAACCCATTCAAAGTCTTCACTTTATGCGACTGAGGATTTTAAAAGGATTTACTATTAATAGTCTTATAGGTCTTGTAAAAACCTACATACTTCTTTTTTACCAAACTTTCTAAGATAAAGATTAAAAGGTTACGATTAAAAAATCAATATATAAAAAAAAAGGAGAAATCCAATTTGAAGCAAAATAATCTAAGTTAGCGATGTTTTTAGTCAATGGCCTTATCCATTATTCTTTATTTATGTATTGTTAATACATTATAGAGGTTTGTCTGGCTTAGAATGATTAGTTTTTAAAAACTGGAGTTAAAAGCGAATAACGACTTTTTGTAGTTTCTTAAAAAACGTTATTCTTTTCAGAATAGACAGATTAGCATCAGATATACGAAAAAATGTTTTAATATGAAACTGTAGGTTATTTAATCCCCAAGAACTTGGTTTGAAAAATTTTTTTCTACAGCACAAATTGAGTAAATGGTAAATAAGTATATATAGAAAAACATTGATTTTTCGATATAAAACTAACACTTTCGATAGCTAATACATCTAAAAGTATTAATTTTATCAAAAAATGTATACAATATTTTTTGCTTAGAATGAATGCTGTTATCAACTTTTGCAGTCAAAATATAATAAAAAATTTCCACTGCCGAGATGGGGTGGCAACCACCCCCATGGTAAAAGCGCCTTTCGGCATCATATAGATTTTGATCATTGGATTATCCACTACTTATTCTCATATTTTCAAGCAAATCGATCCATTCTGAATTGCGAGATCAAAAGCTTCGGTCCCTGGACTATTATCCGATATTTTTAATTCTCCCTATTGTGTCATTCAGGCAACCTGCAGCTCAGTTTGCTCTATTCACTTGATCTTCCTTTTCTTTTTCGGGCCTTCCCTAGCTAGATAGTGTGATGCCTAGATATTTTAACTACATAATTTTTGGTCTATTATCTGACCCTCCAGCTCCAATTTACATCTTATTGGATTTGCTGTTATAACCATGCATTTTGTCTTTTTTTGGGGAAATTAACATGTTAAGTTTTCTGGCAGTTATGTTGAATTGGTGCAGCATACGTTGTAAATCATCTTCATTTTGAGAGATTAGTACTGCATCGTCTGCATAGCAGATTGTTATAATTTGTTTTTCTTCCATTTGATGTCATTTTTTAGTTTGGTTTTCATGTTTTGTTTAATAAGTTAACTCTTAACTTTTAGTTTAGTTAATTTTTTTGAAGAGCGGTATTAGGATGCTTGATCTCCATTCTTGGGATATTCTGTTTTATTCTATTATGTTTTGTATTAGTTTTAATAGTTGTTTAGTCAGATTTTGTCCTCTGTATTTTAGGAGATCGTTCGATCCTCTCCTGGAGATTTTCTATTTTTTAATTCCTTAATGCTTCCTATAGATCGGAAGTAGTCTGCCCATGTTTCCTTCGGAATGTGTTTTGTTTTTATTAATTCGTTTATCTCCTTTCTTTGTCCTCGGGTCTTTCTTCATACTCCTTTATTTGTTCCGTAGAAGTCGTGTTCCATCTGTTTTGAGAAACTCTGACAGTGTTCCCTTTTTATTTGTCTCACTAAAGTTTTTGTTTCGTTGCTGATTCGCTTGTGCATACAATGTGGGTCATACTAATTTCACTTCATGTGACAACTGCAATATTCCACTTAGTGGTAAGCATGTAGTTGAAGAGTGTCCAAGAAACCAGTTGCAGAGACAAACCAACATCATCCGATTAACTAACGGGACCAAGAGGAAATTGTAAAATTGATCATTTGGTAAAATTCCTTAAGATTTAAATATACTGAACAAAATTTAATAAATTATACATAAGTGAATTATCTCATGTATATGTATGTATGACGCAATAACCTCAGAGGTTGATGCGACCATGTTAAATTAAAAAATAACATCTTACAACATCTACGGGTTTTAATACTAATCGCTGGTTTTCATGAGAAACATTTCCATTTTTTGCCGCAAATACATTTGTATCAGAATTTTATTAATCCCTTTGTTTCATACAAGCAAGAATCCCGGTTCCTCTGGGCAGGTTATGAATTATTTCTTTGAACATCCGTTCCCGTATAAAGTTTCCCCTTTCTTTTATTCCACACACTTTTTCCTACAGCATTCCTTATGATGGATTGCTGTGTTTCTGCCTCGCCTCATTGGTTCATATAAATTACAATTCAATCATAATGGGAGGCCACGAGTAGTATTAATCATAATGTTATTGGACGCAGGATGAGACATTCCGTGTTTGTTTGATGTTATCAGTAATTTGTTGTGTTTTGCGGTTTAATTACAAGTTGGTATGCATTTTAATGAGCAGAAAATTACAATATTGTTTTTGAAAGTCTAATAAAATTGCATCCCAAGTATTTCTAATATTAATACATACTAAGAAACTTGTTTTTAGGATGTCCCATTTAATCATTTATTCATTAAGCATTACAATTCCTATGGATTGCAGCTAATACCATGGCAATCAAAATCCTATTCTTGGGTAAGGTGGATCACTCATCTGTCATTTATATCTTGCTCCAGTGCCGGTATATCCACTGGGAGCATGGGGCGGGCGCCCAGGGGCCCAGGTCCCGGAGGGGCCCGAAAGGGCCCGTTCCTTTTAATTATAAAAAACGCTGGACGGAAGGGCCGCCCGAGTATCGTACCGATCTATTATCGTTATCGTACTAGATACTGTCATTCTATAAAAATAACAAAGTTACTCGTTATTTTGATATTTTAGAAACAACTTGTATACTTGAAAATATTTTATGGTTCTACGCATTATTAATTCCCGCATTTGAGAAAATGTTCGGGGATACACTATAGATTATTGCATAAATCAATAGAATATTAGTCATACTTCCATTTCAAATTAGTCCATTTTTCTGAGAAATTAATAGTTTACAATATTTGCATTTTACTGCATGGATTGTAATGAAATTTTTGGAATAGCCCAAAGCCCAATCTCCTAATTCCATAATAATATAATATAATAATATAATAATTCCAATAATAATAAGCCCAAAGTCTATCCTATATACTATGGCGCTTTTATCATGGGGGCGGTTCTCACCAATTCTCGGGGATAGAACATTTTTATTTTCGAATTGCATGGAGCAAAAGGAAGAATTTTAAGAAAATTTAAAAATGCGCTCTATAATTTGATCTTATTTTTTTCACCCGTCCAACTTTTTAAAGTAGAAATAACACTATATTAAGAGGTATTGCAAAAGAAAAACAATGCATTTAAATTCTGGTAAATGAGGGGTTAAATGTATGTACTTCTCATTTTTCCTTAAAGTATATTAGTCATATATTTTTTTGCACCATATCTCGCTTAGTTTGAATGTAACCGACATTTAACGGTGCTCGTTTTAAACGCCTTTTCAAACACTACAAAAGCATAAGACTTTGAGCATGCACCAAAAAACAAACTCTTTTTACCTACCATATCTCTTTTTGTACTACAAATAGAAAATTTACGTAGGAACGAATCTCTTTGTTATTTATAATTAAAAAAAAATTTATATAGTGTTTTTATTTTGATGCATAGTTTTTAAGGTATTCACAAAAAACCGTCCGAAAACGTGTCATTTTTAAATGAAAATGGCCAATTTTCAACTACGCATAACTCAAAAATATTGAGTCCTCAAAAAAAGTATAGATCAGTTTTTGCTTAAAAATAGGTTCTCTAGCCACTTCCATGCTTATTTTGACCAATAAATTTTCCACCCCCTTGAAGGGGTGGGAATTGCCCCAAGATAAAAGCGCCATAGTATATAGGGTAGATTTTGTTTCTTGAGCTATTCCCTACTTACTGTGAAAATATTAAGTACATCGATGTAGTAGGATGGAATTCGGAGCCAAATACCCTCATTGACTGCCCTATAATAATGCTTTGGTGTGGGAGCACGCCAAATAGAATTCTATTTTAGTGACGTCACGTTGCCTAGCAACCGTCGATTCTCCCATTGTGAAATTCGATTTTGTGACGTCAGCAAAATAGAATTCTATTTGGCGTGCTCTCACCCCTGCTATGATCGCGTGAGAGGGGACACACACAAGATTCTAGCAAAATTTCAATTTTCTCTAACTTTTCGAGTTTTTGAGTTACAGCAACAACTTTTATGTCATTGGAAAGATAATTTTACATTCTTTCAAAATATGTTAAAATATACAGGGCGTATGTAAAAAATTAAGATTTTTTTTTTCATTTCCGTTTAAACCGGAAGCCATATTGTGGGTAAAATTTATTGTGCTAATAGATAACAAAGTACTATATATGTTTGCTAAATTTCAAATTTTAGTTTATATTACAGAGGTAGTTACGGGCACTCGAATATTTTTTTATAAAAAATTCATAACTCCCCCCCTATGAGGAGTTAAGAATCTGACCAATGTTATTCAATTTACCGATAAGATATCAAAAATATATCAAAAAATAAACAAATTCCTTGGAGTCATTTTTGAGAAAATTTAGTTCAAAATTATGTCAAATTTTCACCCCTTAAATATAGGCAACCCATAACTTTTTTAGAAAAACGATAATATTCTTGTTATAGCCCCATCTTTAGGCTATATAAATGTTTTTTCAAATTAAATTTATCTTAAACAAGTTTTTAGATTGGTAGGGAAATGTATCGGGTGGGCGGTCGGCCATGCTGGCCGCCATTTTGGATTTGGAAATTTCAAATTCCGTATTTCTATTTACCTATTGATGAGCTAACTTTAAGTTAAATTTAATTCGTTTCGGTCAATATTTGCAAAAATGGGACCCAAATAACCCCCCTATTTCGGCCCCCCTTTGAGAGGTTTTGTTCAAAAGCTTAGTTTCTCGACAAAATTCTCTTAAACTTACTCATACCGAATTTCATCGAAATCGGTCCAGTAGTTTTTGCTGGGCGGTGGCGACATACGTACGTACATACTTCCGACATGTTTTTTTTATTTGCTTTTTAGACTCAGGGGGACTCAAAACGTCGAAAAAAATTAAATTTGAAAAAATTTTTTTTGCACGATCCTATAACTTTATTTATTATACTCATACTGCGTATGTAGTACGATCAAGTAAAAGTACAGAAGCTAAATAATCTATATATTTTCCGAAAATAATCTCATACGCAGATACGCCAATACACTGCAAACGCCTATGTTCTATTGTTAAATATCTTCACGCCTATACACAGTGGCGTAGCCTAGCCCCAAAGGGGCCCCATGTCAATGTTTGTGGAGGGGCCTTTTTCCAAAAACTGCAGAAAGTTGTCAGAAAGATGTCTCGAATTGTAGTGAATTTTGCATCTGAATGCAGCTTGGAACTAACTATACTTTGGGCTAATTAGCAAAATACAAGGAAAAGTTATTTACCAGCAATTTTATTGCTGGAATGGAATCTTATGATTGTATACATTAATAATATATGTATGCAAAGTCCGCAGATAGTGTGCTTTATAAACAAAATGGTGCCCGAAAATCGTGTTTTTTTTAATTTTTCCTCTATAACTCCAAAGATTTTAACTTTATACTAAAAACACCCAAATTAAAATTCACCGTAATTAAATTATGCATAGAGATTTGTTTTTCCCGATTTACTTCGACGAAAATTTTCCCAGGAAAATGCGGGTTTTTCCAACAAAATCTTTAATTTTCAACTAAACTTTTAGACACGTAATTGTTTATCAATAACTAAATAACTTGGTAATATAAAAGCTCTTTTCGTATAGATTATAATTCCAGAAACTGATGGAAATTTAATGGACAGTTTAGCAACAATTGAATTGTTAATTAAAAATTTACGGTCGCTATAATTACCACAATAATTATGATACATAAGAAAAGCTATGATTTTTTTATAAGAAGACACTGTACCTATCTAATGTACTTTACAGAATTGAAATTGGGCTGTTTAATCGGCCTCAGGAATATTTTAAAATTATAAATAATTTTTTGGCTTATAAACAAATAGAATATCTCGGGAAATATTAAATTAAATCGTGAAAACGGTATTGGACAAAAAGCGGTAGGACGCTTCTTTTAAAAGAAAAAACGCTTAATTATGATGAGTGGTTCCTGAGATACAATCGGTCAAATTTGACCTCCATTTACGGCAAAGATTTAAACAATAGGATGATCATAACTTTCGAACCATCACCATTTTATTTCTGTCCTCTTTCACCACACCAATTTTCATATCTTTAAAATATGTACTCATAACATATATTATTATAATAAAAACTATCGATATTACGAGTGAAAATTGCCAAAAATAGCAAGATTCCAATCAAAAATTAGGTTGGAGAAAATGTAATCTCAAAGTTGAAAATCGGTATACGTTAAAAAAATGCATTTCTTGGCTTCCCATGGATCAATTTTCTTTATTTTTTTTTTGTTGCTAAGTAACTCGAATAGAGCCATCTAACTAACGCAGTATTAAATGCCAAACTTGCTTTTGTTTTGTTATAATAGATTAATTTTTTTATAAGAAAAGAAAACAACATATTTTTCCAGTTTTGGATTTTTTTTAGATAAACTTACTACCTACAAGTGTACCTTTTAACTTTCAAAACACAAATATTCTCATTTGAAAGCTGTATAATTATTAAAACAATCTTTATTTAGCAAATTAAAAAATTTTGTTATAATAAATAAATTAATTTATTATAACAAAACAAAAGCAACTTTGACATTTATTAACCTTCGGAGTACGGAGATTATTTGACTTACTTAGATTACGAAGATGGGTCAAGCGTGACCCATTCTCATTTTATTTATAAGGATGTTTTAAATAGTCAGTATTAATAAACAGTATCTTTAATTCAACAAAAAACAAACAAACATAACAATTATAATCCTAGATTATTGTATTTAAATTTTTTAAGATGGTTTCCCATGGGTATATACTAGTTCGCTCCGGCGGCCAGATTTTAATACCTTACAGAAAACGGGCATAGGTAAATTCGCTCCGGCCATATATTTGAATACGTATACCCGTAAACAGAGACGGCTGCGATTTACGTGTACCTACAAACATATTAAAAATATTTTTAGAAATCCGAAGACCGGGTCAGGAGTGACCCGGCATCATAGATGTTACGTAGAGGAAAAACTGTAATTTGCATGTTCACGAATTATATACGAAAAAATAGATTGAAACAAATAAGGAGAACTTACGATCAATCGGATTTGTAAAAAAATTATTTCATAAAATATTAAGAAATAAGTGAATTTCGGGTCACGTTTGACCCAGTCTTCGTACTCCGAAGGTTAATGCATTAATTAGATGACTCTACTCGAGTTGCTTGGTAACAAAAATATAATGAAGAAAATTGCTTCATGGGAAGCCGAGAAAATGCATTTTTTTAACGTATGTATACCGATTTTGAACTTTGAGATTACATTTTCTCCAACCTAATTTTTGATTGGAATTTTGCTTTTCTGACAATTTTCACTCATAATATCGATAGTTTTTATTATAATAATATATGATATAAGTACTTTAAAGATATGAACATTTGTATGAAAAAAAAAGGAAAAAAATAAAAGGGTAATGGTTCGAAAATTATGATCCTATTGTTTATATCTTTGCCGTAAATGCAGGTCAACTTTGACCAGTTGTATCTCAGGAAGCACTCATCACAATTAAACGTTTTTTCTTTTAAAAGAAGCGTCGTACTGTTTTTTTCTCAATACCGTTTTCATGATTTAATTTAATTTGATATTTCCCGAGACCCTATTTGTTTACAAGCCAAAAAATTGTTTATAATTTTAAAATATTCCTGAGGCCGCTTAAATAGTAAAATTTCAATTCTGTAAAGTACATTAGATAGGTACAGTGTCTTTTTATGCACAAATCATAGTTATTCTTATGTATCATAATTATTGTGGTTATTATAGCGATCGTAAATTTTTAATTAACAATTCAATAGGGAACTTGCACATAATTTTAAATTCGAAAAAAATGGTATAAATCACAACAGAACATAATTTAGAACTTGTATCAAAAATAAAAAAGTTTTTTTTGTCTTTCGTTTGGCCCCTAAAGACGACTAAAAATTCAACTTGTACCAGCCACCCCAAAACGCGTCGTGACGTCACGGGGTTGTATGTTTACATTCTACACCAATTGTATATATAATTTTAAATTAGACATTATAAACGTCAGTAGAAAATACAGTTATGTGACGTTACAAATGTTTTTGATCGTTTGAACTATTCATAGAAAATTTGTACTTTTACAAAATGGTTTTATTTTCAATAGTAAACCTTCTTTCCTTTCCTTCAAAAACTGTATCAAACTGCAATCTCAACAAACTGGTATATTTTATTAAAATGACATACGATAAATGTCATTAGAATATAAATATTTTTCCTTTATTTCCTGGCTAAATACCCAAGTAGGTGGAGGCCAATAAACTAAAGAAGATCAAGAAGCATATACGTAAATATAACCATAAACTGAACCACATAGTTAAACTCTGTGACGTCACGGTTCGTTTGAACTATTTTAAGAAAAAGAAGATTTTAAATTTGTACATCTAAGTTATTATGAGTTTTTGAAGCGCAACATTTTAGAAATCTCATTTTTATACAAAACTGAACATGATTATGTAATAAAAAAAATGTGCAAGTTCCCTATTGTTGCTAAACTGTCCATTCAATTTCCATCGATTTGTGGAATTAGAATCTATACGAAAAGAGCTTTTATATTACCAAGTTGTTTAATTATTTATAAACAATTGCTCATTTAAAATTTTAGTTGAAAATTAAAGATTCTGTTGGAAATACCCACATTTTCCGGGGAAAATTTTCGTCGAAGTAAATCGGGAAAACACATCTCTATGCAGAATTTAGTTACGGTGAATTTTAATTTAAGTGTTTTTAGTGTAAAGTTAAAATCTTTGTAGTTATAGAGCAAAAATTAAAAAAACACGATTTTCGTGCACCATTTTGTTTATAAAAAATAGCACACTCTCTGCGGACTTTGTATACCTATATTATTAATATATACAATCGTAAGTTTCGATTCCAGTAATAAAATTGCTGGTAAATAACTTTTCCCAAAAATGGCCTATTCTCCGATAATTTGCCCAGACTACTAGTTATTTTAGAACTGTTCAAAATATCTACACTTTTTTTTCAGCTTCTCCTCAAAGGTGGAATTTACTGAAAGAAAGCGGCAAATGTTGTGTAAAAAGTAAAATTAAATGGTCCGCCCGATTTGACGCTGTAAATGCATTATTTAAAAACTACGGATCCATATTATTTCCAGTTAAACAATATCTAATAGAGATGAAAAATCAGCAGATAGAAGTGAAGCCAAGGCCACAATAACCTTTGAGACACCTCTATTGACACGGATTTGAGCAAGAATTTTGGAACGAGTCAATGCAACAAGAAAAACGTTAGAAACTGAGGATTTAAACGTGTCAATTGGAGTAGAATTAATGACATCTCTTTTGGGCTTTGTTGGAGACGTAAGAAATAAGTTTAGCGAAATTGAACAAGAAGCGAAAACTTTCTTTTGCGAAGGCGAAGGTATCTCAAACATCTACTATACAACTGACCTTCAAAGAATAAAGAAAATAAAAACATTTTTCGAAGAAGTAGGTGAAAGTCAAATCATCTTAAAGGGGCAAGAGATATTCAGAATTGAAGTATTTAATGTTATATGCGACAATATTACTCAAGATCTTTTAAAGAGAATTGAATGCTACAAGCTACAAGGATGTAACATCAGCTTTTAGATGTTCTTTTACGCTAGATAAAGAAGAAGTCAAGACGTCAATTAATACTTTATGCGAGAAATATAAAAAGATGTTGATGAAACCAAAGAGAACATTATACCAGGGGTATTACCCCTGGTTTTACCCAAGGTACTCATTTTATTCAGGCTGAGTCGACCTGGGGCCTATCGATATTTTAAAAATATCTAGTTGTGCTTGCCGACGCTGGGATTTTAACCCCGGTCTACCAGCACGCGAGTCAAGCATACGACCGCCTGAGCTACGCCGGCTCGGGATTGTTTTTTACGTTGGCTATTCTTCTTGCTTGTTTAAAAAAAATATTTTATGGATTTTACAATAAACCTTTATAGTTAATGCATGTGTTTTCTTGTTAAAGCTGACAACGAATAGCAATGAATGGGGCCCCGAAACCTCCAGCGCCCAGGGCCCGAAGTTAGGTTAAACCGGCACTGGATTGCTCTGTGTCTTTGCTGCTGTTGTGACTCTTTTCCATTTCTACCTGTCTTTGCAGTAGGGATGGCGGTTGTTGATAAAAAAAAACGGTTTTCGGTTATACCGGTTTTTTTACTTGCCGTTATAACCGGTCAAAAAAGCCGGTTATTCTAAAAACCGGCTTTCGGTTTTTTTAACCAATAGCAAATAGGTACTTAATAGGTTAAAACGTTACATTTCTATTGCTCTTTAGTTTGCTCAATTTTCCTCCCGAAAAATTGCCCAACCATTTCAATTTATAAAAATTTTACCAGGCGCTTTCAAATTACCCTAAAATTGGGCGAAAGTAGGTACCCCAATCTGGCAACCCTGATTCGTCGCTCATTGTAGACGGCGTCGACGTGTATACAGAGTTGAAAAAAATATCCAAATGCACTGATATTTTATTTAAAAATAAATTCGACAACGCAATTCATCTTATATTTCTATTACCATCAAAAATAATTGAGTAGTATTTTAATACGTTTGTATAATAACTTTTAATTCCAAAGAATAATGTATTGTTTAAAAATTACATAATGGAGATTCCTTATCATATTTCGGTATTCGCAATCATAATCTGAGCTCCACACTCTCGCCGAAGTCGATTGAGGTTCAACAAGTACGAGAGTGTAGACGGCCACCTTTTGCAACTTTGCCTCGCTTCGTTCTACTTCCGTTCTCTGTCGGTCTGGCGCGTCAGAGTCAAAAGGATCTTTGTCGGTATCGCACTACTTGAATGTGTTCCTCGCGAAGTAGAACGAGTATGTAGAGAGGTACTTCGGACTTTGGTCAACTTTGGCAAAGTAACTTCGTCGAGGGTGTGGAGCCCACTTTGTCATACAAGAATCTCTAGTACTCAAGTATAAACAATTATTATATTAGATGATGGTTGCAATATCGATTTCAAGCAGATCACTTATAGTTTTATGTAAATATTATTATCTAAATAACTATTCCCAAATCCCAAACTAATAAAACTTAATTGTTTCATAGAAGCTGATGTGGCACTTTCGTCTAGTTCTTTATTAGAAAATAAAATTTGAATTATGGTTGTTTGGGTTAATTACTTCGCATATTATTTTTAATACATGTATATGATTGAGATCGAAACTAGATAGAAATCTCTGAAATTTTTTCTCTGAATCAATTATTGTTTCCAAAAGGTAACTTATTCGATTTTTCACCGGTTATTGCTTTAAAAAGAAAAAAACCGGTTATAGCCGGGACAAAAAAACAACCGGTAAAACCGGTTGTTGCGAATTAAAAAACCGCTTTTAGGTTTTTTTTCCAGAAACTTTCCAGTTTTTCGCATTCATTACTTTAACGTCTTCTTCTACATCATCTAGCCATCTTCGTCTAGGCCTTCCTCTACAACTGGGTCATAGTGGTGTAAAGTTAGTTGTTCTTCTGAACATATCTAATTGTGGGCGTCTATGTATACGTCCTATAAATTCCAAGCGAAGATATTTTATGTATCTGACTATATTTTCTCTATGTAATTCTTCTTCAATTTCAGTATTTGTTTTTATCCTTATTTCTCCCCCTCTTGTTATATTGAGGTCTTATATTGGTTCATCTTTGTTCTCTTATTTTCTCAGCAGATTTCTATTTATTCCACATTTTTTGCCTTTTAGAATTCTTTCCTCTGTTCTCTCTTTTCCGGTTTTTCCTATTGTTTCTCTCAAGTAACTAAAGGTGGATACAGTTTCAAATTTATAGTTCTGTAATATTAGATATTTCTGAGTTGTTGTTGTGTCGTTCTTCTCTATCGTCATCTTTTTGTTTTGTGCTGATTTATCTCTAGCCGTATTCTCTTCGCTTCCTTATCTAATTTTTCAACTGCGTTTATAAGTGTCATCTTCGTCTACGCTATGATGACTAGATCATCTGTAAGTTGATCTGTAATAATGTTTTTGTTTGCAAAGTTTTTCTTTCTTATTATTACTTCCAATATCATATTAGATACTGTCGGTGAGATGAAGTTACCTTGTTTCACGCCTTTGTTTACATTGATCTCCTTAGAAGTTGTTCCATCGAAACTAATTTTTGCTGTGGTGTTCTTTAGTCTCACTATTCGACATGTCTTAATTTTTCTGGGACTCTTAGATTTTCTAGATCCTTCATCATTTTCGCCAGATTTATTGTGTCAAAAGAGCTTTTGACATCTATGAATATTAGATGCATTTCTATTTTGAATCTTCTCCATTATTAAATTATTTGGTTTACTGTAAGTAGGGAATTAATAGTCGATCTTCCCGGTCTTAACCCATAATATTCGTTCAGCGCATAATTTAGTTTTCATGTTTAGTATGTTCGCTAGAATTTTATATGCGGTGTTAAAATTATTATTGCTCTGTAACTCTCGCACCCCTCCCGATATCCTTTTCTATAACTAGTTACCTCTATTCCAATCGTCTGCTAGTCAGTTTTGTATCCATATTTGTTGTATTAGCTGGTTTATTTCTTTGCGTAATTCTTTTCCTCCGTATTCTATTAATATCACTGCTATTTCATCTTCTCCTACTGCTTTTCCGTTTCGGTGGTTTTTAATTCCTTTTTGTACTTCTTCTTCTGTGGCAATTTCTACTTCGTCGTTATCTTGTACTATTGGTCTCACTTATTCATCGCAGTGTGTTTGTACTTTCCAGTTTCACTGATTGTACTGAACTAAAAAGGAACTCACCCAGTTCCCAACGGATTGAGTTATGCGACGGATTGAGTCAGAACCTGCCGGGGCGAAGGAACTCTGTATTGAAGAGATGGTCGCTTGTAACTTTGTAACCACATAGTGAGCGGTTTCTGCCATCTCCGATCCGGAGGTGTTGTATTGGTAGCTGTGTGTATAGCTATCTATGTTTTTATTGCGCGACTATGTGTGATTATACCGGAGTGAGGTAAAATGTGGCTTCGATTCTGTGTGTAGTTATTTATATATTTATTCCGTATAGCACGATTGGTTCCTGTATTTTAATATTATTGTTATTACGTTTTTGATAATTCTTCTTCTTTTAGTGCGTATTCATTTCGAATATTGGCGATTATTCTGGATATAATTATTTTATTAACTGATGCTTCAAATAGATAAGTTGTTGTTGTGGAGAACTGTTTCCTCAGGTTCTTTAACCATGATATTCTTCTTCTCCCAATTACTCGCTTTCCGAATACTTTACCTTGAAGTATTACCTTCAGTAATCTGTATTTAGTGCCGTTTCTTATTATGTTTCCGAGATATTCTAACTTTCTCCATTTAATGGTATACATCACCTCTCTATCTTTACCCACTCTTCGTAATACGGTTTCGTTGGTTATCTTGTCCGTCCATGATATCCTTAGGATTCGCCTGTATAGCCACATCTCGAAGGCTTCAAGTTTTTTCTCCATTGCTTCAGTGAGTGTCCAGGATTCAACTCCATAGTACAATATTGAGAAGATATAACATCGTAGGACTCTTATTTTTATCTCCAGAATAAGGTTGTGGTTTTTAAAGAGTTTGGCCATGTTATTGAATGCACTCCTAGCCTTCTCTCTTTTACATTTTATTTCTTGTGAGTGATCCCATTGTTCGTTTACTATTTTCCAAGATAGTTATACTGTTTTACTCGGTCCACTGGTGTATTATTGATAAGTAGTTAGGCGTCTCTATTTTATTTTTGCTGATGATCATAAATTTAGTTTTTGATATATTTATTTGAAGTCCAAATCTTTCACTTGCTTCATTTACTTTGTTTATTAGTTGATGTAAACTGTTCAAATTGTCTGCAAAAATAACGGTGTCGTCTGCATAGCGGATGTTGTTTAGGCATTCTTCATTTACAAGTATTCCATGTTCGCAATTTTTCAAAATTTCTAAATATTTCCTCTGAATATAGGTTAAATAATATAGGTGAAACTATACAACCTTGTGTAATGCCTCGTAGAATCTGGAGCGCTTCCGTTGGTTCACCTCCAAGATTCGTTCTTATTGTGGCTGATTTGTTCCAGTATAAATTTTGTATTATACGTCGGTCTTTATCATCCATTTGGGCTTTTGTTAGAACATCCATCATTTTTCGGTGTTAAACTATATCAAACACTTTTTGGTAGTCCACAAAGCAGGTGGAAATATCGCAAGTCATATATCTGCACCTTTGAAATAAAACCTGTAGACAAAATAGTGCATCTCTTGTACCTACGTCTTTCATGAATCTAAACTGTGTGTCTTGTATTCTCTCTTCGCATAGCTTGTATATTCCATGCATTTTAACAAAAAGTTTTAATATATGGCTGATTAGACTTATTAGCCTATATTGTCCGCACTTTTTTGCTTCCTGTTTCTTTGGTAAGGTAATAAATTCTGAAACTAGCCAATCTTTTGGGATATTGCCTGTGTTATAGATATAACTGGAGATTTTACATAATATTCGTAAAGATTCATCATCAAGAAGTTTAAGAAATTCAGATTGTACTCCGTCTGGTCCTGGAGCTCTACCTTCTTTTAGTGATATTATGGCTGCTCTTATTTCTGCCACTAGTATAGGTGGTCCTGTTTCCGTAGGTATTGTGGACTGGTTCTCCGTCTCATCAAAAAATAAATTTCGTATGTAATTTTTCCAGGTATTATTGATACTCTCTTTGTCCACGATTATCTCTCCATTTTCATTAACAAGTTTATTTATTCTTCTGTTTTTACATTTGCCTGTAATTTTTTTTATCTTCTTATGCACGTTGAAGTCGTCGTATTTACTTTGCAGAATTTCGATTTCTTGGCATTTTTTCTCCAGTTCTTTCTATTTGGCCTCTCTGATCTTTCTTTGTATCTCTCGCTGTAATGTTTTACACATTGAGTTATCTCTCTTGTTTTTCCTTCTTTCTTCCAGTAGTTGCAGAATCTCTGTCGTCATCCATGTCTTATTCTTACCTCCTTCTTTCTTCATAAAATTGTCTTTAGTGTCGTCTATCGTTTTATTAAGGGATTATATCTTATCTTCTTTGCTTTCCGTTGTACTATCGATTTCTTTGAATTTTCTATTTAATGTTTTGCTGACTATTTATTTTACTTCGCTACATTTCAGTATACTCATGTCATATTTTTTATAGTTTTTCCGTGTATTTTCTTTAACTTTGTTCTGTGTATAACACGCCCACTAAAGGATTGTGGTCAGATTGAATATCAGAGCCTGGGTAGGTTTTAACACAGTTGAAACTATGTCGATATCTTTTCTTAACAAGCATAGGGTAACCGGTAAAGTGAATGGCCACTTAAGGGATTTCAAATTGAATTAAAATTGTAAATTGGTATATTTTAAAGTGAAATATTTTGTAAGGGTTTTTTAATAACAATGAAATATCAAATTTTATAAAAATTTAGGTTATTTTAATAAAAAATAATAATTTATATAAAAAATTAACACAAATTTAAAACCATACAAAATTACACAGTTATTGGCCATGCAAACATAGTTATTGGCATATAGAATTACAGTTATTGGCCACTCATAAAATTCCTAATTTTCTTTTTTTGTTTGTGCAGTTAAAGCGCACAAAACTATTTAGATTTTCAATTTCTTTTTGTTTCTTAACACAACTACCAATATGGTAGCCTGTGACACAAAATAAACATTCTATTCCAACTTTTGATTTAGAAATGTTATAGGAACAAGAATAGCACAATCCTGTATAAAAAAGATTATTCCTTACAGGTATGTTGGTGTTGTCTGATTGTTTCACCAATATATCTGAGAGAATTTGTATTTTTTCATGTTCTGGATATGCCTCTGTTTCGAATAGCAACTTCCTTTTAGCCGACTCACCAGCACGTTTTTCTTTTCTGGTTTCCAAATTTGTACATTTGCTTTGGGAAATATTTCTCAAATTTGATGAATTCTTATTGTTAAAGACATTAAAAATACGTTATAAATTCAGGGCAGAATAGCGTTTTCCTCTACAGAATCAGGAAATTGTTCCGTGACAGTTCGTGGTTTTCTTTGAGGTTAATCACTTCTGGTATATGTACTCTAACTCTACTTCCCAAAGTAGTGCTTTTAATTGTATAATCAAGAAATGTGTCTGCTTTAAAAGTATTTGTATCTACAATATCACTTGTATTTAGGGTAACATTTTCTTTATTCTTCACAACATTTTGCCATTTTTTGCTCTCGGAATTGGCTCTAGTGGCAATTTTTTTATTACTTTCTTCTTGGTTTCTTTATTTTGTTTACCTTTATTTTTTGCTTTTGCGTCAATTCGCTTTTGTTTTCGTTCTAACTTTATTTTTTCTTGTTCTTCTTTCTCTTCAATTTTACGCCTCTCTGCATTTTAACGATCTGAAGGAGTGAGCACGAAAGGCAACCTTTCTGTTTGCTTTTTACACTTTCTTTCTGGGGTTTTTGGCCAAAAAAAATTTGTCAATTGAGGTTTCAATTTCTTTATATAATGAGTTGTCTTCATTTACTAAAGGCAGATTATCGGATGTCGATTGAATATCTAAAGTCATTGTATCTTCTGTGACAATAGTATCTTTTATATTATATGTAATATCACCGTCTTCGGGAAGTTGTACTAGAAAATCAGAAAGAAGATTGTCTTCTGTAATAACAAGAATATCTTGTATGTTGCATATAATTTCATTGTCACCTGCAGGTTTAAGTGTAAGATCTGAAGATATATGAGTTTCTGTGATGATATCTTGTATATCATCTGTGATACCACCTATCTCTGTAGTCTGAATTGTGTGTAAATCTACGGTATTTTTAAATAAATTAAATACATTAAACAGAAATTTTGAATCTCCATTTAGTTCTTCTGAATTATCCAAACTTTGAAAATCTAGTGTTTTCTCGGCTCCAACTGTGTGTACAAAATCTTCATATGTTATTGATTTTGTCATTGAACTAGTGTGATTAATACCTTTATTCGGGTCTTAGTTCTTTCCTAAACATTTGGAATAGTCTATTGCCTCAGGGTTCCATGGATACAATCCAGATGCTTGAAAGCCATTAATTTATGGAATCTGATTTTTAATTGACTAATGGCTGTGCTTAATACTAATGCAAAATTCTCTTTGGTGACTACTGAGTTTGGGTTTTCTCGTCTAAACTTTAATACTGACCGGTTCCAATTTGCCTTTAATGGTTTAAATGCAGCAACATCTGCAGGCTGTATAATTCTAGTCGCATTGGGATATAATGCCACTAAAATAATTTGTAACTTTGAACATAATTCACTGGTTTGAATGGAGTTTTATGTCCATCAACGAACAAAATGACTGGAAATTTAGTGTTTTTTGCAACTAGGTACTTATATAAGACGTTTCCTATGTATTCATAGAAGTTTTGATTTTTCATCAATCCCGTATCGCTACAGCCTATGCCCCATTCTCGAGGAACTAAATTTATAACATTGCTAGGAAGTCGTTTGTATGGGTAAATAATCATCGGTGCTGTTATTTCTTTAGATGCTGCTAACGTAAACATAACGGTCAAATTAACTTTGGAGTGATGTTCTATTTGATATACATTTTTGCTTCCCTTTACAGCCAACACTCTTTTATTTTTGGGACACAAGAGGAAGCAGGTTTCATCCCCATTTAAAACACTTAAAGGGTCTTGAAGAATATCAATATAACCTTTATGACGCAAATATTCTTGAACACCGGTGAACCAGTTTCTTATATCTTTTTCAGACGCAACTGAACTTGCTGCTGTTACCGCTTCTGGAGTTCGCTCGCTTAAATCTGGATGTCGCTTTAAAAAGGATCTATACCAACCTCTTCCGGGCCGATTGTCAGTAAAAGGATTAGCACGTGAATTTGCGTCAAGAGAACCTTTAACCGAGTCTTGTATATCTTCCACTCTTACTGGAAAACCTTTGCTTGGCATGTTAAGATACAATTCTTTAAACGATTCTCTTCCTGCAACGAAAGAATAGGATTGGGACCAACGGTAGATTTTTCATTAAATTTTTCACTTGCTCTAAACTGCAGTGTTGCTCTTGGCACATTAAATTGTTCAACGGCTTTCCGTTGGCTCATGCCATTTTCTATGGCCTGAAAAGCAGACTGAAGATCTTGTTCTGTATATTTTTTGTGATAAGTTTCATCTTTCCGGATATTTGGCATTTTTGATTCTAAAAATAAAAACCATTTAATAGTATCTAATAATGTTAGCTACAATACGGACGTTTCAAATTTGATTCAGATTGCCCGCATTGACACTAATTTTATAACAACTAAAATCATTGTAATTTTAGAAAAACGAATCCGGACAAAAAATAAATTCTTATTACAGATTACAGTTATTGTCCACCCTGTGGTTTAGTGATTGGCAGTCGGCCAACTACTGGTTATTGGCATAAAAAATAAGAAAAAATGCTTGAAATATGTTGTGTTGGACCAAACTAAGCTAAAAGAGCCTAAATTATAATAAATATTTTAATTTAAAGTAGGTACAGTAATTGGCCGGTAGGCCAATCATTATAACGCGGACATATTTAAGATACAGTGCTGGCCATGAAAATTTACCGCCAAAAAATTATAACCTTACTATTAAGAGGCTACAGTAGCGAGCAACAGGTAGCAGCAAACGCGTTCCAATATTGCGGCTCTAATTTTGAATATTTTGTCGAGATATTTGGCACACATATTCGTAATATAATAAAGAATGGCGGTACAGATCCCAATTTTAGAAATATGTTAGTACGTGGAAATTACTGTATAACTAAATAAAATATTGAAAAAAGGAGCCTGTACCGCAATTAAGAAGAAAAAAATAATAAACTTTCTTCAAATAAACTTTTTTATCGCATGCCTAGATTTTGTGTAATCTTGGAACTACTAAAATTTTTTATTTCTAACAAGAAATCGAACTTATTATAACTAAATAACTAATTAGGCAACATAGAGAAATTATCAGTGTCATTTTGACAAACCTGCGTCAGATTTTCTCTAATTTGTTCTGTCATCTTTATTGATATCAGTCCAGTGCAGTAGTGTGTTAATTTAAGAATTCGTTATAGTTGTTTCATAGGAAAATAGTGTTTATTGATAGTTATTTATTATATTTTTGTTGTTGTTGTATAAGTTGTTGGCCTGTTTGAAATAATAGATTGTTGTTAATTGTGTTTTAGTTCAGTTCTATGTAGGTAGGTAAGTATATTTTACGTAAAAACATTTCGAATTCTAATGCGAGTATAAAGTTTTAGGAGGATATTTTATTTTTAACATATTATCAATAGTTTAGCGAAATGGGAAAAGTTAATCTAACGACAAATAAAGCGAATAATTCCAAGAAAAAGTCCATTAAAAGCCGTGCCAAAATTATGAGAACATCGAAATTGGAGCCACCACAAATTTTAACAATGTAAGTACCTATGAGAAGTAATCTACTGTTGTCATACATAAAAAAAGTATGAAAAGTTGTTTCCCATGAAAATGAAATTCGTAATAAATCTATGTTTAGGTACAGAAATCCTGACTACAGTACAAATGCCAATTTTTTTTAGGTAGATATTCATAGTCCTGTCGCCAAGGGGGTACAACGGCCTCCTTTATTCAGATGGTCTTACCCAAGATTTCTTTATGTATCTTGACCCGTAGAACACGAATTTGTTGGGTAACAGTTGACCCGGATGTCGATAAGATTGTTATAAACAAAGAACTTGAGGAATTACATAACAGCGATTTCTCGCAAAACAAAACATTTTTTTTGTATTTTTTGGGTCATTCTAAGCAAAAACTGTTCTGACAAGTTTTTTCAAGGTGATACAGTAGCGATCAACAGGTAGCAAAAACGCGTTCCAAGATTGCGGCTGTAATTTTGAATATTTTTTCGAGATATTTGGCACACGTATTCGTAATAAAATAAAGAATGGCGGTACAGGGCCCAATTTGAAAAATATATTAATATGTGGAAATTACTCTGTAATTAAATAAAATATTAAAAAAACGAGCCTGTACCGCCATTAAGAAGAACAAAAAAATACAACTTCTTCAAATAAATTTTTTATCCGATGCCTAGATTTTGTGTAATTTTGGAACTACTAAAATTTTTTATTTCATTAGTAGTTCCAAAATGACACAAAATCTAGGCATCGGATAAAAAAATTGAAGAAAGTGTATTTTTATAAAAAGTGCAGGAGCTAACAATGCCGAGGAAGATCTATCAGGCTGCATCTCACTTCCCGCCTGTCCAGCACGGTAAAATTCCAACAAAGCTTAGTTCCGAATACTCAGATTACGAGTAGAACTAATCAAAATAATAAATAATCATTCCATGAAGTACGACTTAACCTGGTAGATTTCCCTCGGCCTTCTTAGCTCCGGCAATTCGTTGGCTTGCAAATTTTAGAAGCCACAAGCCACGATTGGTTTAACCAGAAGACTAGTTCTAATAAGTTTTATTTTATTTTTGATATTGTTAATATTAGAAGTAAAACTTTCGTTCGTCTTTAGCAGATACCGCCACGGTATTCATGCCATCATTTCGTTGTGAACCGATAACGGTAGCCCGAATTTTAGTAGTTCAAAGAGAATGAAATATGCACCTCTGATGGGACCCTAAGAAGGGTTAAAGGGTGTTCTAGAGTGCCTTTGGCACTCTATGAACTAAATAAAATAAGACTGCTCTCGTTTCGCTTCACAATGAAATTATTATTTATTATTATTATTTCGTACAAATACCTGTGTTAACATAAAATTTTCACCCATTTGGGTTTATTTTTATAAATATTTATTTACTAATAACAAAATTGTTTTCGGTTACTTCCATTTAGCGCGCCTATGAGTTAAATTGTCAATAATATTAATCTTACATAATGTCAAAGATTACCCATGTTGCCAAAGTTTATGATACTATCTCCCGAAGTTATATTTTATTGCTACCTGTTGATCGCTACTGTTTACTCTTAAAACCACCGATAATGTAAGATGTACCCCACTAAATCGCCACAAAACATTAATATAAGCAGATACATAATATTATTAGCCAAGATAACCCACCTCATGAATTGCCTTCCTTAACAAATTCTTTAAAAAACTCTTAAAACTGGATGCACCTGTTAAGCTTTGAACAACACACGCCGTCACAACTAGACAATATTAACTGAGAGAGATAATGGCTAGACCAAATATATAGCAATGTTGCTGAATTGCAATGCAAATACATTTATTTTCTTATACATTCTGAAAATCTTAATATTTCGGATTTTCGTGAATGTGGCCAATCACTAGTGACCTGCCAACAACTGTACCCGTTACTCTATTATGGTCTATTTGATTTCTTATAGTGACGTCTTCTCCGTTGTCTCTAGGTGATTTACACGTATACAGGCGTCTACGTGATGGCTTGTAAAATGTGTTTAGTAATAAATGTGTTTTTTATAATAGTAAATAAAATTTAGTTTTCTTTTACGGTTATTTACAGTTTTACAGTTCTTGATTTGTTTGATGGCTTTCTCTACTTCCGTTTTAAAATACTAGAAACTGTATTCGTATATTTTGCAGTGTTAAGTGATGGCCTCGTATCCCTTTATTTAATTAGTCCATTCTTCCTGTTTTTTTTGTTTTAGTCGAGAATTATTTTACCTTAGGAGTTTCTCATGAAATGGTAGTTCTTTTTTTTCGTAGTTCTTTCATTTCACGACATTTTTGTTCGATTGTGGCTTCTTTTCCTCGCTTCATCGTATCTTATTCGTCGATGTATTTCTCTATATTTCTCGTTATTATTTTTCACTCAATTCTTTGTTACATAAGGTCTAGTATTATATCGGTCATCCAATTCTTTATTATTATTGGGCTTTTTTCTTATTTCAAAATTTCATTTGCTATAGTGACCATGGCCGAAGAGGGAACTTTATATTTGCCAAAAGATGTACCATTAGTGTAGTGAGTATTTAAAAAACAACAATATTGGATTTTTCGTCTTTTTCAGCCTTCAGTAATCCAACTTTGGACATAGGCCTCCCCCAATTTAATCCAGTGTTGTCTATTTTGCGCCACCTGTTTCCAGTTGTGTCCTCCAAACTTCTTTATGTCATCGGCCCATCTCATATGCGGCCTTCCTGTACTTATTCTTCCTAACCACGGTCTCCATTGTTGTATTTTGTGATTCCATCTTTTATCCTTCAGTCGGGAATTGTGTCCTGCGAAGCTCCATTTTAATTTGGCAGCATGTTCTCCTGCATCTTTTACTTTGGTTTTGCTTCTAATCCATGTATTTGTTTTGTTGTCTATGAGCCTCACCCCGAGCATTGATCTTTCCATCGCTCTCTGTGCCTTTACTATTTTATCCATATTGGCCTTGGTGAGTGTCCACGTCTGTGAACCATACGTAAGTATAGGGAGGATATACTGATCGTAAACTCTGGTTCTCAAATATTGTTCTATTTTAGTGTTTTTCAAGATCCAACTCAGTTTTCCAAATCTTGCCCACGCTAACCTTATTCTTCTAGTAATTTCGGCAGATTGATTCTCTTTGCTAACTTTCATTATCTGTCCCAGGTAGATGTGTTCGCTTACTGTTTCTAAATCTATGTCATTCAACGTTATTTTTATAATGTTCGGTGTATTCGTCATTACTATTGTTTTTTCCAAGTTCATCTTAAGACCTACTTTTTCCGAAGCTTGAAATAGTTGCGTCATCATGGTCTGTAATTCTTCGAAATTTGTAGCGAATATTACAATGTCCTCAGCATATCTCAAATGACTCAGTGTTCTTCCATTAACATTTATCCCTTTATCTACCCTGTTAATGTCTTTAAACACGTCTTCAAGTCCCTGTGTGAACAGCTTTGGTGAAATAGCGTCTCCCTGGCGAACTCCTCTGTTGATTGGTATAGCTTTAGTTTTCTCATCTATTTGTATTTTCATTGTAGCTTTCTTATAAATATTATGTATGAGCATTCTGCATCGAGAATCTATCCTGCAGTTGTTCATAGCTCTCTCTATTGCCCAAAGTTCTATGGAGTCGAATGCCTTTTCATAATCAACGAAGCCAATGTATAAGTTCAAGTGATACTCATTGGCTTTCTCTATTAGCGTTCTGACTGTGTAACCCTTTCGGAATCTGCCTGCTCTACCGGTTGATAGATCAAGCTTCGACGATAGCCTATTAGATATTACTCTCATAAACAGTTTGTACATTTGGAACAACAGGGAAATTGGCCTATATTTCTTCAGATCTCCCCTGTCTCCTTTTTTGAAGAGAATTATTGTCAAGCTTTCTTTCCAATCATCTGGCATTTCTCCTTTGTGAAGGCATTCGTTGAAAATATTTTTCAATTTTTAGAGATTAATTTAACTTCTCTCCTTTAACATTTCGACAAGTATTCCATCCGGGCCCGGAGCCTTATTGTGCTTTAGTTGTGCGATAGCTTGTTTTATTTCGAAGGATTCTATATTAGGGAGTACTTCTGAGTTCACATTTATATCTTTTTCTTAAGATTTTCCCTTGCTGTGTTATCTGGGTCTTTGTTTGAGGAATATAAATCACCGTAAAATGTTTGTGTAACTTTTAGGATTTCGTTCTCTTCTCTTGTTTCTTTTCCATCTTTATCTTTTAATGAGATTATTAGAGGCTTTCCTATATTTGGTCTTAAGCATTTTAGGCCTCGATTCTTTTCTATAATTTTTGCTACGTTGTTTTAAGTGTAGATCCTTAAGTCTTCCTTTACTCCCTTCCTTATCTGTTTATTCAATTCTTTGAAACCTTCGGTGTTTCGCTTTCCTTCGCTTAGAAATAGGCGTCTCTTTTCCATCAACCGTTTTGTTCCAACGCTTATTTTGTCTTCTTTACTTTTCGTTTTCTTTGCCACAGTCAGGCCTACTTTCAAGAGCTTTCGTTGCATTTCTCTATTAATTGTGTTCATGTCGGTATTTTCTTGTTGATAATATCCTACAAATTCTTCTCTGTACTCATCTTCCTTCTGTCAAATTTTAGTTTGATCCATCTGATTATAATTATGTGGCTTGTTTCTACGGGTTTTGGTCTGTTTAAAAACAATCCTTGCTCTTAAAAGACGATGATCGCTACCAGTTGTGAATTGATTGAGAGCAGTAATGCCTTCAAAAATGTCTTTGTTCCCATATAAGAAGTAATCGATCTCGTTTTTCGTTTTTTTTATCGGGGGATATCCACGTCCATTTTCGGTTTGCTTGTTTTTTAAAATATGTGTTCATGGCATATAAATTTTGTTGTTCTAAGAAGTTATATAATTTTTCTCCTCTTACATTTCGTGTGCCATAACCATGCATCCCTATTTTAGTTTCAGTATTTTCTTCTTTTTTACCTAATTTTGCGTTGAAATCTTCCATAATTATAGTATATCTTGTATCATTTTCATCTAATGCTGTTATCAGATCTTCGTAGAACATTTCAACTTCCTCTTCCTGATGTGATGTTGTGGGAGCAGACACTTGTATAACCTTTATCTTAGTTTTATTATCTAGGTCTACTATAATATAAGATACTCTATAAGAAACGCTTTTATATGTTGAAATGTATGGTGTGAGATACTTTTTGATAAGAAATCCTACTCCACCATATGTTTCGTCTATTTTCCCTGTATAGTACAGGCGATTTCCACTTTTTCCAGAGTTGAATATTGAATATTGAATTATCAATTTTTATTCCTTAACCTCGTATTTCTATTTCAATAAGTGTCTGGTAAACATCAGAAGAACTTTTATTACAAACTTGTAGAATGGTCCAAGTTTGATATTTACAGAAAATGTTCAGTTTTGATAGTAGTTAGGAAAACATTCTCTCATATAGGAAAAGGACGTATATAAGAGAGGACAAAGTGGCCACAAATACAAAAAGAAATCGTTAAACATCAACTAGAAATCCATTTACAACTTTTCCCATTAATGGAGAAAGTAATTCAGGGAGCTCAGGAAACTTTATTAATGGGCTCTCATCCCAACAGGGTCACGTTATGCTACATATCATAACGAAAAAACTTGAAAAAATACGCTTAAACTGTCTCTCGGTTTATGGCTTTTACTTATACAGGCAGTTATTTTCCGTAGAAAATGTTCGTTTTATTATCTTTTTTGCATTTTTATAAAAAAATTAACGAAAAAATCTTTTCTTAAAAAGTAATAAAAAACGTGTATTTTATTACTGCTCTGTCTGTCGAATTATACAGAAAATATCCACATTTTTGATGCCAAAAACATTTATTTTGAAATTTGAGATTTGAGAGCACACATTTGGAACCATTTTTTTTTGTTCTTTCGTACTTAAAACTGAAGGAAAAACTAACGTAACTAAAAGTGAATAATAGTAATTTTTTTTATTGTTCGTTTACTGTGCAAACACACAAGCACATAAGCACAAGTTGACTTTAAAAAATAATTGCTTCGCAAAATAATTCCTTCTTTCTCTCAGCCAACGTCCCCAGTCTTTTCTGATCTGGCATACTCATCTCCTACATCTCGACTTTCCATTGCCTCGTCCACTTCATCCCTCCATGATCTTCGGGGTCAACGTCTTCTTCTCTTTCCTTTGGGCTCCGATCCGAAATCTTTGATATCCACTTTTACGATATCAAATTAAAAGTTTTTCTTCGATGTAGCTGAGTATGTCTTGTTCTAGTGCCATTCTACGTTTTATCTTCTCATTTCTACACAATGCGGTCTATTCTTGCTATTCTGTAGCTTCTTTTCGTGAACTCTATTTCAGTTGCTGTAATTTTGGACCTGTTTCGTTTGTTTATTACCAAATTCTCTGATCCATATGTCATTATACTACATACCAACGTGTTATATATTTTCTCTTCTTTGTATTTCTGGTAAACTGTATATCGCAGAGTATTCCCTTCATTAGTTGAAGACATGTTCCTGTCTGTGCCAATGTCCTGGTTATCCCTTGCTCGGTGGTTCCTTTCTTTGAGAGTTTGAATATTAAGTATTTGAATTTTTCAGTGCCGTTAAGGTCCCTGTCATCGTCCATTTCCAAGTTTTTCGCTGGTTCTTGTTCTGTTGATAAGTTTTCGGTCTTTTCTAGGTTTATTTCCAGTTCATTTTTTGTGTATTCTTCTTCTAATTTTCGGAGCATATAGATTGGACAGATCTTTATCATCTTGAGCGGTTACCACTTGGTCATCGGCAAAATTTGATGTGTACAAGAAGTTGTCCTGGATTAGTATTCCGATCCCTTTACAGTTCCTTTTCTAGAGTTTTAATATTTGTTTTAAAAATATCTTGAACAGTTTCGACCCCAAGTAGCAATTTTTCGACACATTGGTTGTCAGTACAAACAAATGCACTGTATACAACGTTGCCCGAGAGCATTTTCAGTTGTTTCGGCCAACGTCCCCTACCCCTACTGATATTACGATGTTACAACAACGTTAAGTAATACCTTAAGTTACACGAGCAACTAATTTATTACCATTGTGACAACTACATATCACAGTTCAGTTTTTTCAACAATCGGAACGATCTAAAAACGTTATAATGCTAAACTAATTTACGCCCTGGCCGATTTGGGTTTTCTGGCCGACTCTGTAGTTGTTTGTCACGACCCTAGGTCACGCTAGATGTTGTTCTAATTAGGTTTGTGACACGTTTGCGGCAACTTCAGAAGGAGAAAAAGAATTTACTTTATAACCTTATTTTTTTCTTATTATTATATATTTTAGTTTGCTGGAAATTTTCGATTAATTTAACAACCTGTTTATTTGATTTTTAATAGCTGGTTTCCATTTCATTGTCCACTGTTTTATCAGTAGATTTGATAACCTTAATCTTTGTATCAGCTTTGGTAGACAGGGTTGCCAGGTCAGTTTTTACTCTTTCAGTAGTTTTGCTTGCACAAAATCAGTAGATTCTTTTTAGGCCACGTAAATACAGTATATACAGTGATTTGCATATCCGTCCTAAAGGTCCCAAAAGGAATTTCAAAAATTGGAAACCAAATTATTCCACCCGCGTTGAGCTGCCCCCCCCCCACTTGCAAAAATTAAAAAACAAATAGCCCTGATTTATGAGCTATTTATGAGCTCTCATATTCCGCAAACTAAAAATTTTGAGCTCGTTCCACTGAGCAGGAATTTAATACCCTAGTGGGGTACTTAAAAATAGGAATATTGAATCGGTTTTTGCGGCAGAATTACGAGCTATTTATGAGCTCTTGAAATTATATAGTTTCGATTTTTGGATTTTTTTTTCATGGATTTAACTTAAGATAAAGATGCTGAGAAAACTTAAAATATATCGTATTGCGGATATAATTCCTATAGCTTATATACTCTAAGAATAAACTATTAAATCAAGGGCATTTCGATTATTGAGCTACAACCCCTTCGCAAGAAAACCACCCTATCTTCCCGGCTTAAGAGAAAGTTGTACTTAAATTGCGTTAAACTAATTATTTGGCGACTACATATCATTTAATAATTTATAAGCTTCCAAATTACGCGCATTTAGATCAGTAAATTGCAATTTATTTTGTATAGTGCAGTCACTGAAGGTAAAAACCAACGATTACCTTCAAGTTCGGTGAACCTTCATCGATTTTCACGAAAATTGGTCAGTGGTTAGAGGATACGTCAAGAAACAAAGGTGACATGGTACCACCTTGCGCCTTTACCCTGAGGGTGGATACCGCCCCTTCTCGTGGGTGAAAATTATTTTATAAAAAATAACTGCACAGATCAATAAAAGAACAAATTAAAAGCAAAATTTATTATATAAAGTTAATAAAATAAGTCAATACTTTTTAAGTTATTAAAGATCAAAGATTTTAATTATTTGTGAAAAAAATGCATGTTTTGAAGAGGTTTTTTGTAAATCACTGAAAAACTGTAAGTTTTTACAAAAAAGTTAATAGTAGTTTAATTCCTATAGCTTATATTCTAAGAATAAACTCTTAAATTACACACCTTTCGATTATATAGCTACAACCCCTTCGCAAGGAAACGACCCCCATTTTCCCGGCTTAAGAGAGAGTTGTTCTTAAAATAATTTAAATTGATTATTTGGCGACTACATATCGTTTAATAATTTATTAGCTTGCAAAATATACGCATCTCAATTATTGAATTGCCATTTTCTTTCTATAGTGCAGTCAAAGAAGGTAAAAATCAACTATTACCGTCGATTTCGGTAAATCTCCATTTATTTTCACGAATTGACAATAACAACTTGGGGTTTTAGCCTGGGGTATATGTCACCCCTTCTCGGGAGTGAAAATTACTTTATTAAAAATAACCCCACAAATCGAGAGAGGGACAAATTGTAAGCAAAATTTGTTATATAATGTGATTAAAATAAATCAATTCTTTTTGAGATATTAGAGATCAAATATTTTAATTTTTGGAAAGAAAATGCATGCTTTATAGCGATTTTTCATAAATGACTCAAAAACTGTAAGTTTTTACAAAAAAGTTTTCATCACTAAAATTGAAGCCAATAAAAAATATAATAAATTGCTTACTTGAAAAACCTTTAATGTTAATTTAAAGTAAGTTATTGGTAATTAAATATATATTTTTTTCCGCGACTGTTCAAATCTAAGGGTTCAAGCTTAAATAACGGGAAAAAGATGCATTTTATAACACTTAGGTACTAAATACTTGTCAAAGTACTTAGAAATACCCATCAAAAATAAGATCCAGAAAAAGTTGATAGTATCAAAATCCGCTCACCAATTTTCGTGAAAATGAATGGAGATTTACCGAAATCGAAGGTCATAGTTGATTTTTACCTTCAGTGACTGCACTATAGAAAGAAAATGGCAATTCAATAATTGAGATGCGTATATTTTGCGAGCTCATAAATTATTAAACAATATATAGTCGACAAATAATTAATTTAAATTATTTTAAGTACAACCCTCCCTTAAGCCGGGAATATGGGATGGTTTTCTTGCGAAGGGGTTGTAGTTCAATAATCGAAAGGCGCGTGATTTTAGAGTTTATTCTTAGAATATAAGCTATACGAATTAAACTACCATTAACTTTTTTGTAAAAACTTACAGTTTTTCAGTGATTTACAAAAAACCTTTTCAAAACATGCATTTTTTTCACAAATAATTAAAATCTTTGATCTTTAATAACTTAAAAAGTATTGACTTATTTTATTAAATTTATATAATAAATTTTGCTTTTGTTCCTTTATTGATTTGTGCAGTTATTTTTTATAAAGTAATTTTCACCCCCGAGAAGGGGCGGTATCCACCCTCAGGGTAAAGGCGCAAGGTGGTACCATGTCACCTTTGTTTCTTGACGTATCCTCTAACCACTGACCAATTTTCGTGAAAATCGATGAAGGTTCACCGAAATTGAAGGTTATCGTTGATTTTTACCTTCAGTGACTGCACTATACAAAATAAATTGCAATTTACTGATCTAAATGCGCGTAATTTGGAAGCTTATAAATTATTAAATGATATGTAGTCGCCAAATAATTAGTTTAACGCATTTTAAGTACAACTTTCTCTTAAGCCGGGAAGATAGGGTGGTTTTCTTGCGAAGCGGTTGTAGCTCAATAATCGAAATGCCCTTGATTTAATAGTTTATTCTTAGAGTATATAAGCTATAGGAATTATATCCGCAGTACGATATATTTTAAGTTTTCTCAGCATCTTTCGCTTAAGTTAAATCAATTAAAGGGTTGTTTGGGGGCGAAGGGGATGAGCTCACAAATCGAAACTATATAATTTCAAGAGCTCATAAATAGCTCGTAATTCTGCCGCAAAAACCGATTCAATATTCCTATTTTTAAGTAGTGGGGGGGGCCTGCTTTCAAGAGCTTTCGTTGCATTTCTCTATTAATTGTGTTCATGTCGGTATTTTCTTGTTGATAATATCCTACAAATTCTTCTCTGTACTCATCTTCCTTCTGTCAAATTTTAGTTTGATCCATCTGATTATAATTATGTGGCTTGTTTCTACGGGTTTTGGTCTGTTTAAAAACAATCCTTGCTCTTAAAAGACGATGATCGCTACCAGTTGTGAATTGATTGAGAGCAGTAATGCCTTCAAAAATGTCTTTGTTCCCATATAAGAAGTAATCGATCTCGTTTTTCGTTTTTTTTATCGGGGGATATCCACGTCCATTTTCGGTTTGCTTGTTTTTTAAAATATGTGTTCATGGCATATAAATTTTGTTGTTTTAAGAAGTTATATAATTTTTCTCCTCTTACATTTCGTGTGCCATAACCATGCATCCCTATTTTAGTTTCAGTATTTTCTTCTTTTTTACCTAATTTTGCGTTGAAATCTTCCATAATTATAGTATATCTTGTATCATTTTCATCTAATGCTGTTATCAGATCTTCGTAGAACATTTCAACTTCCTCTTCCTGATGTGATGTTGTGGGAGCAGACACTTGTATAACCTTTATCTTAGTTTTATTATCTAGGTCTACTATAATATAAGATACTCTATAAGAAACGTTTTTATAATAATATGTTGAAATGTATGGTGTGAGATACTTTTTGATAAGAAATCCTACTCCACCATATGTTTCGTCTATTTTCCCTGTATAGTACAGGCGATTTCCACTTTTTCCAGAGTTGAATATTGAATATTGAATTATCAATTTTTATTCCTTAACCTCGTATTTCTATTTCAATAAGTGTCTGGTAAACATCAGAAGAACTTTTATTACAAACTTGTAGAATGGTCCAAGTTTGATATTTACAGAAAATGTTCAGTTTTGATAGTAGTTAGGAAAACATTCTCTCATATAGGAAAAGGACGTATATAAGAGAGGACAAAGTGGCCACAAATACAAAAAGAAATCGTTAAACATCAACTAGAAATCCATTTACAACTTTTCCCATTAATGGAGAAAGTAATTCAGGGAGCTCAGGAAACTTTATTAATGGGCTCTCATCCCAACAGGGTCACGTTATGCTACATATCATAACGAAAAAACTTGAAAAAATACGCTTAAACTGTCTCTCGGTTTATGGCTTTTACTTACACAGGCAGTTATTTTCCGTAGAAAATGTTCGTTTTATTATCTTTTTTGCATTTTTATAAAAAAATTAACGAAAAAATCTTTTCTTAAAAAGTAATAAAAAACGTGTATTTTATTACTGCTCTGTCTGTCGAATTATACAGAAAATATCCACATTTTTGATGCCAAAAACATTTATTTTGAAATTTGAGATTTGAGAGCACACATTTGGAACCATTTTTTTTTGTTCTTTCGTACTTAAAACTGAAGGAAAAACTAACGTAACTAAAAGTGAATAATAGTAATTTTTTTTATTGTTCGTTTACTGTGCAAACACACAAGCACATAAGCACAAGTTGACTTTAAAAAATAATTGCTTCGCAAAATAATTCCTTCTTTCTCTCAGCCAACGTCCCCAGTCTTTTCTGATCTGGCATACTCATCTCCTACATCTCGACTTTCCATTGCCTCGTCCACTTCATCCCTCCATGATCTTCGGGGTCAACGTCTTCTTCTCTTTCCTTTGGGCTCCGATCCGAAATCTTTGATATCCACTTTTACGATATCAAATTAAAAGTTTTTCTTCGATGTAGCTGAGTATGTCTTGTTCTAGTGCCATTCTACGTTTTATCTTCTCATTTCTACACAATGCGGTCTATTCTTGCTATTCTGTAGCTTCTTTTCGTGAACTCTATTTCAGTTGCTGTAATTTTGGACCTGTTTCGTTTGTTTATTACCAAATTCTCTGATCCATATGTCATTATACTACATACCAACGTGTTATATATTTTCTCTTCTTTGTATTTCTGGTAAACTGTATATCGCAGAGTATTCCCTTCATTAGTTGAAGACATGTTCCTGTCTGTGCCAATGTCCTGGTTATCCCTTGCTCGGTGGTTCCTTTCTTTGAGAGTTTGAATATTAAGTATTTGAATTTTTCAGTGCCGTTAAGGTCCCTGTCATCGTCCATTTCCAAGTTTTTCGCTGGTTCTTGTTCTGTTGATAAGTTTTCGGTCTTTTCTAGGTTTATTTCCAGTTCATTTTTTGTGTATTCTTCTTCTAATTTTCGGAGCATATAGATTGGACAGATCTTTATCATCTTGAGCGGTTACCACTTGGTCATCGGCAAAATTTGATGTGTACAAGAAGTTGTCCTGGATTAGTATTCCGATCCCTTTACAGTTCCTTTTCTAGAGTTTTAATATTTGTTTTAAAAATATCTTGAACAGTTTCGACCCCAAGTAGCAATTTTTCGACACATTGGTTGTCAGTACAAACAAATGCACTGTATACAACGTTGCCCGAGAGCATTTTCAGTTGTTTCGGCCAACGTCCCCTACCCCTACTGATATTACGATGTTACAACAACGTTAAGTAATACCTTAAGTTACACGAGCAACTAATTTATTACCATTGTGACAACTACATATCACAGTTCAGTTTTTTCAACAATCGGAACGATCTAAAAACGTTATAATGCTAAACTAATTTACGCCCTGGCCGATTTGGGTTTTCTGGCCGACTCTGTAGTTGTTTGTCACGACCCTAGGTCACGCTAGATGTTGTTCTAATTAGGTTTGTGACACGTTTGCGGCAACTTCAGAAGGAGAAAAAGAATTTACTTTATAACCTTATTTTTTTCTTATTATTATATATTTTAGTTTGCTGGAAATTTTCGATTAATTTAACAACCTGTTTATTTGATTTTTAATAGCTGGTTTCCATTTCATTGTCCACTGTTTTATCAGTAGATTTGATAACCTTAATCTTTGTATCAGCTTTGGTAGACAGGGTTGCCAGGTCAGTTTTTACTCTTTCAGTAGTTTTGCTTGCACAAAATCAGTAGATTCTTTTTAGGCCACGTAAATACAGTATATACAGTGATTTGCATATCCGTCCTAAAGGTCCCAAAAGGAATTTCAAAAATTGGAAACCAAATTATTCCACCCGCGTTGAGCTGCCCCCCCCCCCCACTTGCAAAAATTAAAAAACAAATAGCCCTGATTTATGAGCTATTTATGAGCTCTCATATTCCGCAAACTAAAAATTTTGAGCTCGTTCCACTGAGCAGGAATTTAATACCCTAGTGGGGTACTTAAAAATAGGAATATTGAATCGGTTTTTGCGGCAGAATTACGAGCTATTTATGAGCTCTTGAAATTATATAGTTTCGATTTTTGGATTTTTTTTTCATGGATTTAACTTAAGATAAAGATGCTGAGAAAACTTAAAATATATCGTATTGTGGATATAATTCCTATAGCTTATATACTCTAAGAATAAACTATTAAATCAAGGGCATTTCGATTATTGAGCTACAACCCCTTCGCAAGAAAACCACCCTATCTTCCCGGCTTAAGAGAAAGTTGTACTTAAATTGCGTTAAACTAATTATTTGGCGACTACATATCATTTAATAATTTATAAGCTTCCAAATTACGCGCATTTAGATCAGTAAATTGCAATTTATTTTGTATAGTGCAGTCACTGAAGGTAAAAACCAACGATTACCTTCAAGTTCGGTGAACCTTCATCGATTTTCACGAAAATTGGTCAGTGGTTAGAGGATACGTCAAGAAACAAAGGTGACATGGTACCACCTTGCGCCTTTACCCTGAGGGTGGATACCGCCCCTTCTCGTGGGTGAAAATTATTTTATAAAAAATAACTGCACAGATCAATAAAAGAACAAATTAAAAGCAAAATTTATTATATAAAGTTAATAAAATAAGTCAATACTTTTTAAGTTATTAAAGATCAAAGATTTTAATTATTTGTGAAAAAAATGCATGTTTTGAAGAGGTTTTTTGTAAATCACTGAAAAACTGTAAGTTTTTACAAAAAAGTTAATAGTAGTTTAATTCCTATAGCTTATATTCTAAGAATAAACTCTTAAATTACACACCTTTCGATTATATAGCTACAACCCCTTCGCAAGGAAACGACCCCCATTTTCCCGGCTTAAGAGAGAGTTGTTCTTAAAATAATTTAAATTGATTATTTGGCGACTACATATCGTTTAATAATTTATTAGCTTGCAAAATATACGCATCTCAATTATTGAATTGCCATTTTCGTTCTATAGTGCAGTCAAAGAAGGTAAAAATCAACTATTACCGTCGATTTCGGTAAATCTCCATTTATTTTCACGAATTGACAATAACAACTTGGGGTTTTAGCCTGGGGTATATGTCACCCCTTCTCGGGAGTGAAAATTACTTTATTAAAAATAACCCCACAAATCGAGAGAGGGACAAATTGTAAGCAAAATTTGTTATATAATGTGATTAAAATAAATCAATTCTTTTTGAGATATTAAAGATCAAATATTTTAATTTTTGGAAAGAAAATGCATGCTTTATAGCGATTTTTCATAAATGACTCAAAAACTGTAAGTTTTTACAAAAATGTTTTCATCACTAAAATTGAAGCCAATAAAAAATATAATAAATTGCTTACTTGAAAAACCTTTAATGTTAATTTAAAGTAAGTTATTGGTAATTAAATATATATTTTTTTCCGCGACTGTTCAAATCTAAGGGTTCAAGCTTAAATAACGGGAAAAAGATGCATTTTATAACACTTAGGTACTAAATACTTGTCAAAGTACTTAGAAATACCCATCAAAAATAAGATCCAGAAAAAGTTGATAGTATCAAAATCCGCTCACCAATTTTCGTGAAAATGAATGGAGATTTACCGAAATCGAAGGTCATAGTTGATTTTTACCTTCAGTGACTGCACTATAGAAAGAAAATGGCAATTCAATAATTGAGATGCGTATATTTTGCGAGCTCATAAATTATTAAACAATATATAGTCGACAAATAATTAATTTAAATTATTTTAAGTACAACCCTCCCTTAAGCCGGGAATATGGGATGGTTTTCTTGCGAAGGGGTTGTAGTTCAATAATCGAAAGGCGCGTGATTTTAGAGTTTATTCTTAGAATATAAGCTATACGAATTAAACTACCATTAACTTTTTTGTAAAAACTTACAGTTTTTCAGTGATTTACAAAAAACCTTTTCAAAACATGCATTTTTTTCACAAATAATTAAAATCTTTGATCTTTAATAACTTAAAAAGTATTGACTTATTTTATTAAATTTATATAATAAATTTTGCTTTTGTTCCTTTATTGATTTGTGCAGTTATTTTTTATAAAGTAATTTTCACCCCCGAGAAGGGGCGGTATCCACCCTCAGGGTAAAGGCGCAAGGTGGTACCATGTCACCTTTGTTTCTTGACGTATCCTCTAACCACTGACCAATTTTCGTGAAAATCGATGAAGGTTCACCGAAATTGAAGGTTATCGTTGATTTTTACCTTCAGTGACTGCACTATACAAAATAAATTGCAATTTACTGATCTAAATGCGCGTAATTTGGAAGCTTATAAATTATTAAATGATATGTAGTCGCCAAATAATTAGTTTTAACGCATTTTAAGTACAACTTTCTCTTAAGCCGGGAAGATAGGGTGGTTTTCTTGCGAAGGGGTTGTAGCTCAATAATCGAAATGCCCTTGATTTAATAGTTTATTCTTAGAGTATATAAGCTATAGGAATTATATCCGCAATACGATATATTTTAAGTTTTCTCAGCATCTTTCGCTTAAGTTAAATCAATTAAAGGGTTGTTTGGGGGCGAAGGGGATGAGCTCACAAATCGAAACTATATAATTTCAAGAGCTCATAAATAGCTCGTAATTCTGCCGCAAAAACCGATTCAATATTCCTATTTTTAAGTAGTGGGGGGGGGGGCTGACTCAGCCCCCCCCACTAGGGTATTAAATTCCTGCTCAGTGGAACGAGCTCAAAATTTTTAGTTTGCGGAATATGAGAGCTCATAAATAGCTCATAAATCAGGGCTATATTTGTTTTTTAATTTTTGCAAGTGGGGGGGGGGGGCAGCTCAACACGGGTAATTATTCCAAACCACCAACTGGTAATTAACATTTTTTAGCTAAAATCTACTAAATCAAAAACTAAAATATACTTAAAGATTTTTGGGATTTTTATAATAAAAACAACAGCTAACTTAAGGGGATAGGGCAAAATGTCGCCTGTTAAAATGTTCAATGTATTTTAAGTGTTTTCATTTTTGCGAATGCTGAGAAAACTAATAAATATTTTTGAAAAATTTAAACGCAGAAAGAAAGTTTACGTTATTACCGAGGACCGAAAGTCCCTGAAAATTTCTATAATGTTTATTTTAATAAGTTACAGGGGTGAAAAAAAAAGAAAAAATTTAGTGTGTCTTTTAATTCCAAATATCTCATTCAAAAGAAACGTTTTGGTTTTTATAAATAATGCAGTCTTTTATTCTGCGTTTAAATTTTTCAAAAATGCTTATTATAGTTTCCTCATGATACGAAAAAAAAAAGAATAGGTACATTTAACAACTAGAATATTTTGTCATCCACTGATTTTAACATCTGCATGTCTGGATTAAATTCTTCAAACAATTGTTTCGCATTTTATATTAGAAACACGTAAACACAACATTTTTTGTTTTGCAAAGTTACATATATGCTTATATATTTTAGTTTTCCATCGTTAGTTTCTAATAGGCTCACCGAATGCCAGAACTCTTCAATAACACCTGAAATACTGCTTGCACTGTTACTTGAAATCTGTAAGTTATTTTTTGTCAAAAATGTCATAAAAAGGAGCGCGTGTGTTTTTTAAAGGTGAAATATCCATATTTGACGGTAATCTGACATGCGTTTATAAATTTCACATCAGGTAATAAGTCCTGTATGTATTTATATAAATTTAAATACCTAATACGATGTCAAAATAGTTTACCTACCTACTTTTTGGTTTTCGCATTCACCATACAGATGTTAAAAATATAGGTAACAAAATATAACCAGTCTGACTCCTTGAGCAACCATTGCACGCGCAGGCGCTTTTTATAGTCGCTTCAGTTGTCTTACGCAACGCTTACGAAACGATGTTGCTTAAACATAGGAGGTTGCCTAGGCAACGTGTGGCAACGTCAAGATAACTCAAAAATCGTCCACCAAATTAGTGCAGAATAGGGTCGTCTTCTAGGCAATAACAACCTTGTAACAAAACGTTGCCACGCGGTAGACAACGTTGTCGCGTCGACAAATTGCTACTTGGGGGAGATGTAGAGCATCCCTGTAATAAGCTTTTCTGGTCTTAAATTCGTTGGCTTTTTAAGATTTAAAGCAAAAATTTGTGAGTTTTCCTTATTTGCTTTTGCCAAATTTACATCAGGTTTTCTTATAGGTGAGATGTTCTTTGAGTTCCTTTAATTTTTAGGTTGCTTTTCTTAAGGTATAATTTGTATCCTCTCTTGACGTAGGTTTTCGTAGGATATCGTTTTGGTAAATATCATTTTTAATGATTGATAGGTAGTCTTTTAGGCATTTGAATAACCTCTTATAGTTACTTTTATCTTATCTGCAGGATGTCTCGTGTTTGGGCAAATCTTTCTTAGGTGGCATTTTTCTTTAATCTTCCTTCTTGTACTAGGAGGGAAGTTCGTTCTGCTTTGGGTTCTGACCATTGGTGGAGTTGATTCCTACCAGGCATAATATATTAATCCTATAAATTCTTTTACTTGGTTTTCCAGTTATTGGTGTGTTTTTAAAGATATGTTGAGGTTTACTTCATTTCCTAATATTTCTCTACTATATTCCAGTTGGTAGCTTGATCGTGGAGTATCAGTGGTTTTGATTTTTCTTAGATATTTGTTTAATAAATCCATTTACAACTTTTCCCATTAATGGAGAAAGTAATTCAGGGAGCTCAGGAAACTTTATTAATGGGCTCTCATCCCGACAGGGTCACGTTATGTTACATATCATAACGAAAAAACTTGAAAAAATACGCTTAAACTCTCTCTCGGTTTATGGCTTTTACTTATACAGGCAGTTATTTTCCGTAGAAAATGTTCGTTTTATTAGCTTTTTTGCATTTTTATAAAAAAAATTAACGAAAAAATCTTTTCTTAAAAAGTAATAAAAAATGTGTATTTTATTATTCTTTCGTCTGTGGAATTCTACAGAAAATATCCACTTTTTTGATGCCAAATACATTGATTTTGAAATTTGAGAGCAAACTTTTGGACCAATTTTAAAACGTTTTTATACACTTCACTTGATCTGTGTAACTATATCCGGGAAATCTTGTAATCTATTATAAAGATAGCGATTACAGCTCAGTGGTAGAGCATTGGACTGCAGATCGAGAGGAATATTATTTTTATAGTCCACTGTCAAGCTTTTACAAAAGTGTGAGGAAATGAAATTAATCATAGAAATGTTAATTTATAGCATCTAATAGGGCAGTAGTACGCCGACAACTACTAATTATTTGAGATTGACTCTCTAATATGTGATAATACAGGTGAATATAGGAACAGCTGATCTCCTAACAAACAAAGCAATACAGATTACCAGATACACCGATGACATTAGCACTATGACTCCCAGAAAAGAAGGAAGAGCAGAAATACAGTATATACAGGGTGTCCAGAAACTCTACCGACAAACGAAGACAGGAGATTCTTCAGATAATTTTAAGATAATTTAACCCAATTCACTTAGTCCGAAAATGCTTCTTAAGGGAGCTAGAGCTCTTTGAAGATGGCGTCTTGTAATTAGTTTTTCTTAAATACCTCCAGAACGCTTCTATTTAGAAAAACAAAAATTGGTAAGCGTATTTATCTTCAAGATATAAATCTAATCCATTCATTGCAAATTTCTAGTACTGATCATAGGCGTCCGTTTTGGGTAGGGCAACGGTTATTTTATAACATAACTTTTTTATCTTTTACTTTTGTGCATTTCTGACATTGGATTATTAAATTGTGAAGTATTTTAGTACTAAAAGGTACTCTTGTTTTATACCGGTTGGACAATTGGACACACCGTTTTCCAGGAAAATCGATTTGAAAATTTTTCGCTTTTTGAATTAAAAAAAAATTCAAAAAAAAAACTGTTTAGAAAGACGAAAACTGGTCCATTTATTTATATTCCAGAGATAAATCGATTTCATTAATTGCGAATTTCTAGTACTGGTCATAGACGTCCGTTTTGGGTAGGTCAACAGTTATTTTATAGCATAACTTTTTGTCTTGAATTTTTGAGCATTTGTGACACTAGATTATTAAATTATGAGGTATTCGAGTACTAAAAGTTACTCTTACTTTATGTTGGTAAAATACTTCGTTTTTTGTTGAAAAGTTCTTTCAATTTTTTTTTCAAATTAAAAAAACGAAAAACTTTCAAATAGATTTTTCTAGAAAACGGCGTGGCTTACCGACTTAAAGCAAGAGTATCTTTTAGTACTAGAATACCTCACAATTTAATATTCCGGTATCAAAAATGCATAAAAGTTAACGACAAAAAAGTTATGCGATAAAATACCCGTTGCTCTACCCAAAACGGACGCCTATGACCGATACTAGAAATTTGCAATAAATGGAATCGATTCATCTCTGAAAAGTAAATATGCATACCAATTTTTGTTTTTCTAAATATAAGCGTTCTGGAGATATTTAAGAAAAACTAATTTTATGACGCCATCTTCAAAGAGCTCTAGCTCCCTTAAGAAGCATTTTTGGACTAGGTGAATTGGGTTAAATTGTCTTAAAATTATCTGAGGCATCTCTTCTCTTCGTTTGTCGGTAGAGTTTCTGGACACCCTGTATACAGGGTGTCCCAGACTAATTTACCCACGCTATATCTGTTAAACGAATAGAGATTTTCGAATGGGACAAAAGGTGATATATTCTACTTGTAATACACTTTAATACGGCGCACAAAAAAATCATCCCCTAAATAATCATCCCTTAGTTACAACCCCTAACTTTAATTTTTTTAATAGCACCCTGTATATTTTTTATAGTTTTGGATGTGGTCTTTTATCGTCTATTCAACACATTTTTTGAAAATAAAATCGGTTCGTAAATAACCTAGAAACTATCAGTTTATTTTTGTTAAATTGTGTGTCCTAGACTAATTTATCCAGGCTATATTTCTTAAGCGAATAGAGATTTTCGAATGGCACAAAAACTGATCTATTCCATTTGTAATACACTTTCATATGGCATAGAAAAAATTCATCCCCTACATATACTAACTTAGAGGGTGCTATTTAAAAAAAAATAAACTTAGGGGTTGTACCTAAGGGATGAATATTTAGGGGATATTTCTTTTCTACGCCATATTAAAGTGTATTACAAATGTAATAGATCAGTTTTTGTACCATTCGAAAATCTCTATTCGTTTATGAAATATAGCCTTGATAAATTAGTCTGGGACACATAATTAACAAAACTAAACTGATATTTTCTTGGTTATTTACGAACCGATTTTATTTTCAAAAAATGTGTTGAATAGACGATAGAAGACCACATCCAAAACTATAAAAAAATATACAGGGTGCTATTAAAAAAATTAAAGTTAGGGGTTGTAACTAAGGGATGACTATTTAGGGGATGATTTTTTTGTACGCCATATTAAAGTGTATTACAAGTAGAATAGAACACTTTTTGTCCCATTCTAAAATCTCTATTCGTTTAAGAGATATAGCGTGGGTAAATTAGTCTGGGACACCCTGTATATATAATATAGCTCAATAGGCCTTAAAGGCCCATGGCTTGGAATTTCTCATCTCCATTTTCTCCTGTCCATGGCCGCAGTTCTCCAATTTGATATCCCGATTGTTTCCAGGTCTTCCTTACATGCTTCAAGCCACTTTTTCCTGGGTCGTCCTCTTTCCCTCCCTTCTCAGCAGTGAGTCCTTTGCACACCTTCCATCAGACATTCTCCCAAGACAACCTAACCAACTTGGTCTCTTTGTTCTGATCATCTGGCTTATTTCTGGTTTCCGGTACAGCTCTCTGATCTCGGCATTTTTTCGTCTGCTCCAAACGTCTTCATCGTTTTTTACTCCCCCGAATATCTTCCTTAGGACACTCCGCTCCCAGATGTTCATCATATTTTCTTGATTATTGTTCATGACCCATGTTTTGCTTCCTTAAAGAACTGTGGGCTGGATCACTGTTCGGTAGAGTCTTAATTTTGCCTCTGTGTAGATGTTTTTGGTTTTTAGCAGTTTGTGTAGCGCTCCGACTGTCTTTCTTCCTCTCGAAATTCGTTTTTCAATTTCATGGCTTTCTTCCCCTTTACGTGTTAGCGTTACTCCTAGATACTCAAACTCCGTCACCGTTTTGAAGCAATACTCTTTATTCTCGTTGTTTGTGGTTGTTTTCAGTTGTGTGTCTTCATCTGAAGCCTGTCCCATTTCCATATACTTTGTTTTTTGCTCATTAATCCTCGGTCTATACTGCTTGGCCTTTACTTCAAAGAGTTTGAAAATCCTCAGCAGTTCCTTTTCCGTTCTTGCCATTAGTACTACATCGTCCGCAAAGGCCAGAACCTGGTTTCTGTTGTCAAAGATCATACCTTTCGTTCGTAGTCCACTCTCTCTCAATATTGCCTCCAACAAGAAATTGAAGAATATTTTGCACAGCTGATCTCCCTGCTTTAATCCCCTTTTAACTTCAAATTTTCCTGTTAGTCTTCCTTCTATCCTTACTCTATTGTCGGTCTTCACTAAGGTCATTTTTACGAGTCTGATCATCTTTTCCGGAATTCCAAGTACTCTTAGGGCCTGGTACAAACGCCTTTTTATCACAGAATCGTAAGCTTGTTTGAAATCTATAAAGAGGAGGTTTAACTTTAACTGTGGCTCGTATGTACTGCTCTGAATCATTTTTAACACGAATATTTCATCTATGGTGGATCTGCCCTTTTTGAATCCTCCCTGGTATTAAGTATTCACCAACCTGCTCGTTTAAGTGCCTTTCCAGTCTGCTTCTTACGACTCTGGCAAGTACCTTATATGTTACGTCTAGGAGAGTGATATCCCTATAGTTTTCACACACTGCTCTATCTCTCTTCTTATGAATGGGATATACTATGGCCTCTCTCCATACTTTTGTCATTTCCTCTCGCTCCCAGATTTTCGTCAACAGGCTACATATTCGCGTTATAAGTGCTTCTCCCCCATGCTTGAATAATTCTGCAGTAATACCATTGCTGCCTGCACGGTTGGAGTCTCCATTGTTTCCGCCGGATCTCTGACTTTCTCTACCATTCCCACTTGCTCCTCATCACTTCTATCAGGTTCTTCATTAAAGCTCTCTAAAATGCTCCTTCCATCTACTTAGCTTCCCCTGCTTATCTCCTATTAGGTGCCCTTCCTTGCTCTTGTAGTAGTTCTGTTTTCTTGCACATTGGTCACTGCTTCTTTTCGCCTTCTGGTAGAAGTTTCTTACATTTTTATTAATATAATGCTCATCAATCTCTTGAAGCAGAAATATGTATCTATATTTACAATTTATAAAAACAGACAAAAGAGACTAGACTAAAAATATATAATCAATAGATAAAAAATATATCAGAGGTAATAGCGGGGAGAAAGAGACGCACAGTTGAATAACTGGAGGATGATATTGAAATTATGTATATAAAGTTTCATATATTTGCAAGATGCATTAAGCACGAATGAAACATAAAAACCAGAAATTCAAAGCAAAATATTACTAAAGGGAACAAAAACTTAGTGCCCCAAATAGCCCGGGGGATATTGTTAAATTTAACCGGAGCATTTTAGCATGGCTGTTTTCTCTTTATTTAGTTACGTGTTCCAAAGCTTATTAACAAATGATGTGTCAGCTGGCCCAAAACCGGGAATTTTAGTCAAGAAAAGGTAAAATGTAAAACTTGATGGAAAAACGCTACGTCTTATATGTCATATATTTATCTCCGTGAATTACGTGTATAATAGTCCAGAATACCTAGCTACTGGCTTTCACACAGACGACTCGGGTTCAAATCCTGGCCCTGAAAATCTTTTTTGTTTTTAAAATTGACATTTTAATTTGAAAAATAATTATTTTTTGATAATACGACGTTTTTATTATTTATACGACACTATATAAAAAAGTCTGTATGCCTTTTATAGAATCGTAAACTTTGCATTTGATCATATATATTCAGCTGACGCTTTTTTCTTACAATCTAAATTTCATAAATTTTAATGATTTATACTTTTTAATCTTTGCCAAATTACATAGTTCAAGAATATTTTTTTATTATTAACTAGCTGACTCGGCAAACTTCGTAGGTACCGCCTTAGAACTAAAAAATAATGTTTAAAGTTAAATACCTAAAAATTACCAGAAAGCCAAAAAATACTCAAAAAATATTGCGTATACTTTTTTCTAATAAACAATATTGTTCTGTGGTCTCTGCAAAAATAATGATTACTTAGATTGGTCGTATTAACTCAGAAAACTTCCCGGGTTCATGTAGGTACAACAACTTTGCTTGAGGTCATCGTAATGATCGAATGCATAGTTTACGATTCGATAAGGGTCATACAGACAAACATTTATTTTTATATACTATAGATAGATAACAAGGAAATATTTAGATTAATAAGGGGTTGGTGATAGAAAAGTGAAAAATTAGGGTCCAAAAACATAAAAAAGAACGTCGGGAGGGGGGAACCCCCTTTTTCAGTTATATTGGTCGTACTAACTAAGGAAACTTAGGGCATTATGTACAACAACTTTGTTTATTAAGGAGGTCAATCATAATAATATTATGATATTATCATATCCTAATCAAATGCATAGTTTACGATTCTATAAAAGACATAGAGACTTTTTTATATTGTGTCGTATAAATAATAGAAACGTGGTATTATCAAAAAATAATTATTTTTAAAATCAGAATGTCAATTTTAAAAACAAAAAAAGACTTTCAGGGGCAGGATTTGAACCCGAGTCGTCTGGATGAAAGCCAGTAGCTAGGTATTCTTGGCTATTATACACATACACGTAAGTCACGGAGATAAATATTTGACATATAAGTTGTAGGGTTTTTCCATCGTTTCACATTTTACCTTTTCTTGCCTAAAATCCCCAGTTTTGGGCTAGCTGACACATCATTTGTTAATAAGCTTTGGAACACCTAACTAAATAAAAAGTAAACAGCCATGCTAAAATGCTCCGGTTAAATTTGACACTACCTCCCTGGCTATTAGTTGTTACTTGATTCCCCCCTCATCAATTGCGAAAGTAATTATCACCGAAAGGAGTCGAAATGGTTAACACGAACGAGAAAATGTATGGATTACCTCATACAACCACGTTTAAAAGTCAAAGCTTTCAACCTAATAAAAATATTTAAAATATTTAAAAATATCCAAAATATTCTTAAAAGATATTTAATTAAAAACTTATTGGACCATTTTTCTGGTAACACCTCCATGGCTTGTAAAAATTGCAAGCCAGATGGATGCTGAAGCGGAGAAGACAAGAGGGAATTCTAAAACTTGCAATTCACAACCCCGTCTGTTCAGCTGGTAAATTCCAATGGAAAATGGACCTAAATTACTCAAAGGAGTAATACTAATATCAAATAAAAATGTATACCATTTTTATTCAGTTGTAATGCGAAGGCAAAACTGTCTTATTTTTTACTTAGTACAGAGAGCGCAAACCAGCACTATTTTCGACACTAATTGGAGTCATCATCAGAGAGGCGTACTGCCGTCTTCAAATAAAACTTGGTTTGTGCAGCCAACTTAAAACCGAGAAATCGGCTCTCAAAATTTTTTCTCAGGACTCTCTATGTTTTGACAACTTTTTAACGCAAAACATGTTCTAATGATAGTTGAACATTATTTAAAAATATGCTCTAAAAGAAAATCATGTTTTTATCAAAGCTGTAAATGAAAAGTCATATACCGCGTTTTAATTGAGCAGCGGACATATTACTGGATCAGAAATAGTGCCGTATCTGCATGTTATTTACAAATAGGATTTTTTACAAGGAAGAATAGTTACCAAAAAAGAAAAATGTAAAGCTTATAATTGTTTATTATATACGCAAAATACCTACATATCATAAATGTTCAAAATACTAGGTGGCAACACGTGTCTCGATAAAAACGCGGTAAATGCGCTGTGCTTAATTAAAACGCGGCAAGTACATGATACTCGCTAGCACGTACCGCTTTTTAGTTGAGTACTCTGTAGATGCCGCATTTTAATTAAGCAGCTATTGGAATTGAGCACATATGGCATTTTCCAATTTGTTTATTTTGGTAGTAAATAAAATGATACGGCTTTCAGACATTGTAGAACATATATAAGGAAACCACATATGAAAAAAACTCTATTTTCAATTTTTTGCAGATACCGCGTTTGAATTGAGGACGTCAGCGTAGGTATGGTGCTCTCTGCCCCAAGTAACGAAACTCCGAGAGTCTATGCATTGCAACTGACGTTATGGAGTTTAAACCACGTTTGAATTTAAACAATTAGTTTTTAGTATATTTCTCATTTGAAGTACATATAGTATCCCTATTACCGTTATTTTTAATAACCATATTTGATACCCCATATAATTTGGTGTAACTATGTATCTCATGTACATAAGTATCTAAAATTATTAGTTAGTTCAGCATATACGCCGTCGGTGTTGTAAAAGTAATTTCCTTGTTCGAAAATGCAAGGCAAAATATTCCTTCAAGTCATATAGCAGCTATTAATTTCATGATCCTTGTTTGCTTTTCGAGACCACGTCGTTCGCATATTGTATGAGTTTTCATAACGTTTTGTAGTCCTATCCAAACTAATATCGAAGACATACAACGCGGCGGTGCCGACAGCCTTTGAATTTCCGGCTCAATTTTCACTTTAATGTTTATAAGTTAACTTGTTGACAAGCACTTTTAGATTTTTTAAAAAAGATTATTGGAAGCTGATAGTAATAGGAAATCTTCTTTTTAATTTCTCAAACACAAAACATAGTTTGAAGAAAACTAGCAAGTACATAGACGAGGCAACTAAGCATTAAACCTAGGAATTTTGTACAGTAAAATGAATCGTCATGCAACTTTTTGTATTCGATTCGTGAGAGTGTCAGGCAATTTTGTGAACTAAATTGATCTCCGGCAAAAATGTTTGTGCATGAGAAAAAGCATCTTTAAAGTGCATCTCGAAGAGATGGAAAATAAAAATTTAGGAAATTTTAAACTAACTCAGGAAATATTGACGGAAATGAGTTCAATTTTTATATTTAGGGGTTTTGGAGGTCTCCGAAGTACCTGGTGCCCAGGGTGGAACTCATCGCCTGAGACGACCGAATAATTCGCGGGACCATCGAATAATTCGCGAAATGAAGATTGGATCGAAAAATTGAAAAATACATGTTCAATGTTTTTCAAAAATCTATCGAATGACACTAAACACGACCTCCCCACTCCACCACCTGGAGGTGGGGTGGGGGTAAATTTAAAATATTAAATAGAAACCCCATTTGATATAGCAGATTTGGATTGCTTACGTAAAAGTAAGCAACTCTTATTCGAGACATTTTTTAGAATTGTGGATAGATGGCACTATAATCGGAGAAAACGATTTTTTCGTGATACCATAGGTTAATTATAGAAATGGTCTGATATCTCGAGAAATACACTTCCAAATAAAAAACCAAAAAATACGTTATTTATGTTTTTTAATAACCTATCGAATAGCATAAAACACGACCCTCCACTCCACCCCCTGGAGGTGGGGTGAGGTGTAACTTTAAAATCTTAAATAGGAGCTCCCATTTTTTATTGCAGATTTGGATTCCTTACGTAAAAATAAATAACTTTTATTCGAGACATTTTTTCGAATTATGGATAGATGGCGCTATAATCGGAAAAATACTAATTATTAGCGCCTTCTATTAACAATTCTAAAAAATGTTTCGAATAATATTACTCAGTTTTTCATGAGGAATCCAAATCTGCAATAAAACATGGGGATTCCAATTTAAGATTTTAAAGTTAACCCCCACTCCACCTCAAAGGGTGGAGGGAGAGTCGTGTTTGATGTTATTCGATAGGTTCTTGGAAAATATTAAATACGTATTTTTTGGTCTTTTATTTGGAAGTGTATTTCTCGAGATATTAGACCGTTTCTATAATTTACCTATGGTATCACGATAAATCGTTTTTTTTTTTTCGATTATGGCGCTATCTATCCACAATTCGAAAAAACTTCTTGAATAAAAGTTGCTTATTTTTACGTAAGCAATTCAAATATGTAATGACAAAAGTGAGTTTCCGTTTAAGATTTTAAAGTTACCCCCATCCCACCTCCAGGGGATGGAGTGGGGGTCGTCTTTAATGTCATTCGATAGATTTTTGAAAAATAATCGCGTAGTTTTCAGTTTTTCGATACAATCTTCATTTCGCGAATTATTCGATCATCCCGCGAATTATTCGATTGTCCCAGGCGACGAGTTCCACCCTGGGCCCCAGGTACCTGGGTACAAAATTATCTATTATCATTTGTGTTAGTATTGTTTTCTTGAATCTGCTTGCGTTCATGTACTTTGTTTTTTTCCATATTTATATGTAGTTCTCTTCTTTTTGCCCCTTTTTCTATTTCAGAGAATGTCTTAATTTTAATGATCATTTGTCCCGGGCTATTATAACGATATCATCTGCATAACCTACTATTTGTACTGCATTTTTATTAATTATTCCATTATTTGTTGCTTCTTTTATTGAACAATCTAGTGCTGTAATGAATAACTCAGTTGACAGGGCATCCCATTGTCTGACTCCGTTTTGGACCCTAGTCTTCTCTGTTGTCTCTTGATCTAAATCTATTACTGCTTGTACCCCTTTCATTGTCATTTTTATTAACTGTATTAATTTGCCTGGTATTTTTATGCGTGTTAGATCTTCTATTAGTTCTCCTCTTTTTAGTTTATCGAAGGCCTGTTTAAAATCCACAAAAAGCATATGCAGTTCCATGTTGTGTTCATATGCTTTTTCCGTGATTTGTCTTATTATGTGAGTAGCGTCTATCGTCGATTTTTCTTTTCTGAATCCATATTGGTAATTTCCTATAATTTTTTTGGTATGCTCTGCTAGTCTGTTATTTATTATTCCCGTCATCATCTTATATTATGTCACATTTAGCAAGGTGATTCCTCTGTAGTTTTTGCATATTTTTTGGTCTCCATTTTTGGATATCGTTAAAATTATTCCCGTTTTCCAGTCTTCTGGCATTCTTTCCTCTTTCCAAATCGTTACAATTAATTCATGTATTTTTCTAGTTAGAGCTTCTCCACTATATTTGATGAGTTCTCCGTTTATGTTGTCATAATCCGCTGCTTTTCTGTTCTTGATCTTCTTGATACTTTCTGCTACTTCTTCGTATGTAGGTTCCTTGTATTCCTCCGCGTCCTGTCTTATCCTTATTATGTCCCCTTCCTATGTCATCTCACCTGTTGCTTTATATAATTCCTCGAAATGTCTTATCCAAATGTCTTCTTCTATGGCTGCCATCGGTTTTGGTTTTTTTCCTAATTGTAAGTAATTATATAGTGGTATAGAATTATTTCTCATGTTTTCCCAAATCGGAAATATTAATAGACGGAAACGAGTTCTGTTTTTTTACAGAAACCTTATCTGGGGTTATTGCTGTTTTTGGACGTCCTTGACGTAGATGGTCTTCAAGACTTGTACGACCACGTATAAATTCAGCAACCCATCTTTGTACCGTACGAATTGAAGGGGAAAAGTCCGTAGACACTTTTAACATTAGCTCATAAATTTCGTGTGCTTTCAAACCTTCTAAAAAATAAAAACTCAATCACTGCACGATACTTGATTGTTTCCGTTGTCAAAAAAACTATGACACGTCGATAATAAGTGGCTTGTAAACAAAGAATTAATTGATAGATTGAAATTAAACTTCACACACGTTGATATATGTAGAGTGTACCAATATAACCTAATAAAATTAGGTTAGTAGCAACTCCTTCTCTAATCGAACCGCAAAACTTATTGAACAACCTAGTATTTACCGAAAATATTTGTCGAGTACCTACCTGACTATAACAATCCCTTGAGAAATACCTATTTGTATAACAAGGGAGGAAATTGCTTCTTTTCCTCCCGAGAATGAAGTTTACTGCCCGACGCGTAGCGGTGGGCAGTAAGCATTCAAGGGAGGAAAAGACACTTTACTCCCATGTTATACATATGGTTTTTCCACCTTCCTCAAATTAATAACCAGTCATTTTTAATATTTACTTAATTTATCTATGTAACTAACCAACAAAATTTATTAAAACTAAAACTAACAAGTAGGTACAATATAACTGTCAACTGTCAAATATAAGTCAAATCATTAATGTAAACATTGTTAAATCAAAATAACAATTTACTGTTTTTTACCATTCTGCAAAATACAGGGTGTTTTGTAAATAAACGTTAAAATGTATAGATACTTACGTAATATAAATAAATATTGTACAGGGCGTCAATAAGTTATATTGAATGAATGAAATACCATGACGTCACTTTTACTTTTCTTCCCTAGGGAGGTAAATATTTTTCCTCCCTAGGGAGGAAAAGTATAAGTGACGTCATGGTATTTCATTCATGAAATGTAACTTATTGACGCCCTGTACAATATCTATTTTCTATTACGTAAGTTTCTATACATTTTAACGTTTATTTATAAAACACTCTGTATTTTGCAGAATGGTAAAAAACAGTAAATTGTTATTTTGATTTAACAATGTTTACATTATTAATTTGACTTATATTTGACAGTTGACAGTTATATTGTAAGTACTTGTTAGTTTTAGTTGTAATAAATTTTGTTGGTTAGTTACATAAATAAATTAAGTAAAAATGAAAAAATGACTTGTTATTTGAGGAAGGTGGAAAAACCATATGTATAACATGGGAGTAAAGTGCCTTTTCCTCCCTTGAATGATTACTGCCCTCCGCTACGCGTCGGGCAGTAAACTTCATTCTCGGGAGGAAAAGTAGCACTTTCCTCCCTTGTTATACAAATAGCTATTCCTGAACTATTATGCTAGATACACAGTATAACTTACCGTGAGTAAAAAGTAGTTGGTATTTCGTGATTTGCTCACCTGTAATAAAAAAGGAATACTTATTAAATATAGTTTTGGTAAAACATCAACAAAATACTGGATTTTAAGAATAAGTGAAAAGTACAAATAGGCATTTATATAAGTACATCTCTTATTAGAGCTTACTACAAACAACTTCCTCAACTTCCTCAAAGACAAAAAGCTTACTCAGAATAGTAAACTGAAAATTTAAAGCGCAGCAATTACATCAGTAATCACATATCGTGCTGAAATACTTTGCCTGATATACACGAATGAAGGAAGATTAGGGATCCTGCAAAGAAAAATCATTCGGAATATAGTAAGCCCACTAAACTTAAGTAATAACGAATTTAGAGAAAACTGATAAACTAAGAAAACAGACAGAGAACTTTCGAATGAAGAAGACATCGTCAGATTTATTAAGATACAGAAACTCAGATGGACACGGATATAGCACGGAGAAATCCAGAAGCAGCCACAGAAAACAAGATGGGAGAACCATATATCTCGAAAATTAAAGAGATGCGAGTTAGAGAATGGATAACCCAACCTGAGCAAAACAGGAACGAATGAAGAAATATTGTAAATGACGCCAAGTCAAATATCCAAATATGGGTGTGTGCGTGTGTAGAGAATAAGTTGGCTTCACAACCAATTATAAAACCTATAGGGGAAGCAATGAAGCACTAAAATCTGCCTTACTTCCGAAAAAAAAAACGACAAGGCGGATCTTAATAATTCTTTTTGAATTCGATTCGTGAATGCGCCAGGTAGCTTTGTGACCCCTAGCCATGAGATAACATTGAAAAACTGCATACAAAAAATGCATTCTTAAGGTGCATCTGAAACAGACAATAGAAAAAATTCAGAACTCGTCAATTATCGACGAATATGAGTTCAATTTTGTTACTCGGCGGTTCTTGGGGTCGCTGAAATGGAATATGATTTCGTAAGAAATCTCCGGATTACCTGTACCTAGGGTACCTACTGTTTACCTTGTATTGTGGAATTTTCAGCAAATTCAGCAAAAAATTAGTCAAAAATCATTACTCGGGGTTCTTGGGGTCGCTAACGACGAATATGACATCGGAAGTGATCTCCGGAGTAGCTGGTGCCCAGGATACCTACTGCTTACCTCGTCTTGTGGAGTTTTCGACAAAAAATTTATTAAAACATTAGTCAAAAATCATTACAAGGGCGGTTTTTGGGTCGCTGATGACGAATATGACATCGGAATTTATCTACGGAGTACCTGGTACTCCAGGTAACTACTGTTTGCCTCTATTTCTGGAGCTTTCGGCAAATTCATTAAAAAATTAGTCAAAATTCATTAGTTATCGCTCTTGTTACAGAGCGAAAACGTTTGTTTATATATTATGTTTGTAGCCCTATAGGGGCTTTTTAAACTAATATACGTGTTACCAGGACAAAATTTTTTATTACATTTTACTTAAAATTCATTACTCGTAGGTTTTTTGGGGTCTCCGACGACGAATATGACATCAGAAGTGATCTCCGGAGTACTTAGTGCCCAGGATACCTACTATTTACCTCGTCTTCTGGAGTTTTCGACAAATTCATTAAAAAAATAGTCAAAAATCATTAGTTACGAGATAAACAGTAGGTACCCTGGGCACCGAGTACTATGAAGATCATTTCCGATGTCATATTCGTTGTCAGTGACCCCAAAAACCACCTAAGTAATAATTTTTGACTTTTTGGCAAATTTTTTAATGAACTTGCCGAAAACTCTAGAAGACGAGGTAAAGAGTAGGTACCCTGGGTACCAGGTACTCCGTAGATCACTTCCGATGTCATATTCGTCGTCAGTGACCCAAAAACCCCCGAGTAATGATATTTGACTGATTTTTTAATAAATTTTTTGCCGAAAACTCCACAAGACGAGGTAAACAGTAGATATCCTGGACACCAGGTTCTCCGGAGATCACTTTCTATGTCATATTCGTCGTTAGCGACCCCAAAAGCCCCTCGAGTAATGATTTTTGACTAATTTTTTAACGAATTTGCCAAAAGCTCCACAAGACGAGGTAAACAGTAGGTATACTGGGCACAGGTACTCCGTAGATCACTTACGACGACATATTCCTTTTCAACGACCCCAATAACCTCCGAGTAACAAAATTGAACTCATTTTCGCCGATAATTGACGAGCTCTGAATTTATTTTATTGTCTGTTTGAGATACACTTTAAGAATGCATTTTTTGTACGCAGTTTTTTAATTTATTATCTCATGGCTAGGGGTCACAAAGTTTTCTGACGCATTCACCAATCGAATGCAATTCGATGATAATTCGGATTGATATCTAAATTCGGATATCAATCCGAATTCGGATTCGCAATTCGGATTCGCAATTATTAAATGATAATTCGGATTAATTTCCCGCGTCAAATGAATCAGAGATCTCAAAGATGAGGGCAATCGCGTCACTAGTTAATAGATATTAGTTAGTAGATATCATAATGCTGATGATGATAATGTCTGAAATCAGCTAGGTTTACACATAAAATAAACATCGATATAAATCTAAAAATTAACAGATTTTTTATTGGATATTACATAAGAAACTAAATTTTATACCTACTACCTATGATTTATTTTATAACAATGTTTCATGATTTCTGACAACCAGTATAAAAATAATTAACCCTTAACCCGCGAGGTTTATTAATTTTACGTTATTTGCGAGTATCGCTTTGTGATACCGCTTTAGAATTTTTACGTAAAATTAAAAGCATAGTGTACATATTTGAACGGTTTATTAATTTTTTTTAATAAAGCAACGCACCAAATTTTAGCAAAAAATATTGACATTGTGGACAAGAAATGTTTGGTTTTTACAGTAGGTATTAACAGTTTTTACAGTATTTACACTTTGGCTAACACAATTTTGTAAATCGTTATTAATAGAGCTCGGGAAATATGCACTTAAAAACCCTAAAATATGCATGCAAATATGCACAAAAAACAGTTAAAATATGCAATAAAATATGGTTTTATGCATTTAATGTGTATAAATATACAAGCTGAAAATGCGAGCATTTTCATAACGAAAACTTTGTATATTTACGTATTTTAATTCATAATATGGAAAATTTCTATTATGAAAAGTAGTTTAGAATTAATAATTATGTTTTAATGTGCAATTATATCATTCTAATTTAAATGTTATGAACTATAAAGGTAGTTTACTTTTGATCGAAATTCATATTTTTTATATACCTCGTATAAAATTAATAAAATTTTATACAAGGTGTCAAAAAGTAGTGGAACGGTCGAATATTTCGCGAACTGAACATCGGATCGAAAAACTGAAAAATACGGGTTCAATAATTTTCAAAAATCTATCCAATGACACCAAACACCAACCTCCACTACACCCCCTGGAGGTGGGGTGGGGGGTAACTTTAAAATCTCAAATGGAAACCCATAGATTTTCTTGCAGATTTGGATTCGTTACGTAAAAGTAAGCAACTTTTATTCAAGACATTTTTTCGAACTGTGGATAGATGGCGCTATAATTGGGAAAAACGATTTATCCTGATACCATGGGTAAATTATAGAAACGGTCTAATATCTCGAGAAATACACTTCCAAATGAGAAACCAAACAAATTTTCTAATACTTTTCGAAAACCTATCGAATAATACTAAACATGACCCTCCAACCCACCCCCTGGAGGTGGGGTGGGGGTAACTTTAAAATATGAAATAGCAACCCCCAATTTTTATTACAGATTCGTATTTGTCATGAAAAACTAAGCAACATTTATTCGAAACATTTTTTAGAATTGTTGATAGATGACGCTTTAATTGGAAAAATACGATTTATTAGCGCCATCTATCAGCATTTTTAAAAAATGTTTCGAACAAATGTTGCTTAATTTTTCATGACGAAATCGAATCTGCAATAAAAAGTGGGGGATTTAAGATTTTAAAGTTACCCCCACCCCACCTCCAGGGGGTGGGTTGTAGGGTCATGTTTAGTGTTTGTCGATAGGTTTTCGAAAAATAATAAAAATCTGTTTTTTGGTTTCTTATTTGGAAGTGTGTTTCTCGAGATATTAGACCGTTTCTATAATTTACCTATGGTATCAGGATAAATCGTTTTTTCCTAATTATGGCGCCATCTATCCACAGTTCGAAAAAATGTCTTGCATAAAAGTTGCTTACTTTTACGTAACGAATGCAAATCTGCAAGAAAAACTAGGGGTTTCCATTTAAGATTTTAAATCTACCCCCACCCCACCTCCAGGGGGTATAGTGGAAGTTGGTGTTTGGTGTCATTGGATAGATTTTTGAAAATGATTGAACACGCATTTTTCAGTTTTTCTATCCAATGTTTAGTTCGCGAAATATTCGACCGTTCCCATACTTTTGGGACACGGTTATATTCATAAATCTTAGAACAAGAAAAGCGTTTTATGGAGAATAACTTTTATTTGTCAAATTAAAAATAAAAGAGTTATAAATGAAAACGTTCTTGGTATCCATAATTTGAGAAAAATCTTAAAATATTTTTTTCCATTAGAAGGATGTACACAGACACAATACTGGCTAGTGATTTTAGTCAATAATTTTGCCAATTCGACAAAAAAATAATTTCTAAATAGTTAATAATTATTACTAAATAATTAGTAATTTTGCCAATTTCGGCAAAATTCTCAAAAAAAAAAAATTACCTTCTACAATCACTATCCAGTTGTGTCGAGTTTAGGGAACGACTAGGTATACATAATATTTTTCGTACTTCCGGGCCTAAAGTGACAACTTCACTCCCTTGTGACAGGTACTAAAGTGTCACATTTAATCCCTCCGGGATTAAATATTGACGAAACTCCCGGAACGATTAAATCACAAACAAACGAATTTAAGGGATATTTTATTGAAAAATATAATTAATTAGAATGGTAATTAACGTTAATATTCAAATTAATATTGTGACAGTTCGTCATATTGACCAGTCTTTCCTGGGTTAATGCAGCAGGTAACTGACGAGTAACAGATAGGTCCTTTTCATATTGAACTGGTGTTTGTTTCGAAGATCCTGCGGAAACAGGAAGCGAGAATGAGGACTGTGGCATAACTATAGTGGACGAATCGGCGACTTGACCAAATATTTTATCTGAAATTTTTTGTTTATTTTTAATAGACGATTCAATATATCCCTCGGCCACGTTGGAGGATTTCCATCCTCCATGTCTCTTCAGCACGTCTATTGTTGCTCCCGAATCAGCTAACAAAGACGCAGATGTGCGTCTAAAACAATGTCCCGTATAAGACGTCGCATTTTCTAATTTCAAGAAAGCTGCTATTTGCCGTGGAATTGTACCAAACATGTTTTTTCCTACTACTCGCGTAGTACATTCTTTGTTGATGTATTGAACAAAAAATTTTGAATGAGTTGTCCCTGTCTTTCGCAATGCCACATATTTCCGAAATATCGCCACAAAACTGATGGCACTGTTTTCTGAATTTTTGATCACAAAATTTCGGTCAATTTTATTTTTGGTGTTTCTAATCGCAATTAGGAAGGAATCGCCCAAATCTCTCACATCGTCGATTTCTAAATCAACCAACTCTTTTCCACGACAAGCTCCCGCAACGCCCAAAATAAGTGCAACCTACAAAAAAATTGATTTCTTAAAATTTCTGAATATAAACAAATTTCCAAATTTACCTTAAGCATTAAATATTTATCATCCGGAGCCTCCCGTAAGAACTGATCTACCTGCTCAGACGTGAGAATTCTTGACTTCTTTGGCTTAAATCCCTCATTTCTTCTCTTCAAAAAAGCTAATAATTTTGGAAATTTACTTATATCAATATCTTCTCTAATGTTAATAACCGATTTCAGCATTGAGTAATGTGCCCAGAGAGTTGAGGCACAAACCGCTTTTGATTTATCATCGAAGTAGACTAACAGCGCATTTTCAGTAGGTTGTCTCACATTTTTTAAGCGGCACCACTTTTTAAAAGCATCGTACTGCTGCTCGTATAGTTTTCTAGATTTCGGTGGTAACAATTCTTCACCTACTTCGGCTGCTCTTTTATCAATATCAGATACACCTTCTTCACTCATGATACCAATAATTATCAATAACAATGTTTCTTTACAATGACACTAGTAATGACAATGTTTCTAAATTATAACTGTCACAACGCAATGTTACTATGGTAACTTATTTTAAAGACAGTTTATTAAATGAGTTGAAGAGAGAAAAAACTGATTGAAATTATTGAAATAATTAATAAAATCATACCGGAAGTACGAAAAGTATCGTATATACCTTGCGACTGAAGTACATTTAATCCTTCAGGTAAATTATGGCCCTCCCTGCGGTCGGGCCATAAACTTTACCTTCAGGATTAAATGTACTACTTCAGTCCCGCGGTATATAATGTACTATTAATTTGATAGCAAATGGACCAGTCCATTTATCATAAAGGGGAGGCCGTATTTATACTGGTATAAACCTTTTTAAAACTGTTAATAAATTATTGCTTTTAAAATATTTATACTCATATTGTATTTTTGAACATCTTATTTATTTTATATAATAATTAAATTCACTATCAAATGTCATGATGTTTTATTAATACTTAATTTAAAATTTAGTTTGACATTCACGAAGTGTCAAACTCAAATGTAAATAACCTATGCTTGGCAAATCGAGATTTAAAAAAAAGTAGCCTACTTCCTAATCAACCATTTGAGCTGACGTTTAGTGCGTCTATAGGAGATAACCGGATTGTGGCGTCACATTTTAGACTTTGAGGTCGATTATCTCGAAGACGGTTAGATATATCGAAATGCCGTTTTCAGATTTGTATTCAGAAGAAAAAACTACATAAGAATCCATCGATACACCTGCTCTAAGTATTGCAGGAGCGGCAACGCAATAACACACAGACTTTTGCAAATTTATAAACGAAAAGTTTTCGTTGAAAACGCAGTAATCCTTGTATGAAGTTATAAATTGAAGAAATTTGTTTTATGCTAAAACCACAAAAAATATTTATTGAAATTTCTATAACCTACATTATTATATTCCATTATCCTTTATATTCACCATCATCATCATTCTTTATTATATCATTAATATAGTTCAAATTATACATATATTATTAAATGAACCCTTATCCGAGCAACACATTTTACTTACGTGTCCGGGCAAATCGGGTCCGTTGGGCCCACCACTCTTCGTAAATGTACTACTCTTATTTCTTCTTCTTCTTTAAGTACCGTGCCCAAATTTTTAGGCGTGGGTAGCTTCCATAACAATTTGCCGATATCGTTCTCGATCTTGTGCGGCATGTAACAATTGATCTGCTGATAAGCCAGTGCATTGACGAAGGTTTCGGAGCCATAAATATTTCTTTCGACCAATTCCTCTTTTTCCGTCGATCTTTCCATTGAGTATTAACTGCAGCATCCTGTATCTGCTACCTCTCATTATATGCCCCAGATATTCAAGTTTTCTCTTACTCATATTTACCCATATATTTCTAATATTCTTTTTTCATTTTTTACTAAAGTTAAATTTAAATTGTCTAGATTAATAAAAGATGCTACTATAGTATGAGGTCTACCTTGAGAGTGCGATCTACCTAAAGGATTTGCCATATTTTCATGCCATACTTATCTGGCTTTGAAGGCATGTACTGCTTGAAACAACACCTACTTCAATACGTAACAAGTTGCTCATCTACCACAATGTTTTTTTCTGGTAAATAGTATTTCTGAAAGTTTTGTTTGACTTGATTCCACACATCGCGTATTGCTGCTAATTTGTCTTTCCTTCTTCGTTCAGACCTCGTGTCCTTATCGTCAAATCGAATAAATCTTAGCAAATTTTTGAATCATTTTAACCCTATGGTAGCTTTAAATATAGTAGGTCCATAAGACTTATTCTAAAGTATATCTACATTATGGATGTTGGTACTCAGGTTCCCTGCAGTTAGTAGTAGTCCAATAAAGGCACATAGCTCTGTAGAGTCGCAATATTTCCAGTTCTCTATCCCCAGGACTTTTTTGGCTTCTTCATTTGTACACCTCACCATATCGTTCACAAGTTCTTCGTGCACAAACAAACAAAAGGAATCAACAGGATCATCTACACTTTGACCAGGGGCCTGATTCTAATTCATTTCGACAGTCGCAATTTCATTTCGACACCGCCATGACAGCCGCAGAGTATAGCGATTCTCATTCATTTCGATATTAGTTACAACTGGGGATATTAACCTTATCATGTTGAGACTGCTCAGAATTTGGGTTGGCGCTCCGGTTTATTGGAATTTGTTGATAGCCTGGGAAAATTATCGAAAGAATGCCATTTTTGGGAAAAATTATTTACCAGCTATTTTATTGCTAAAATCGAATCTTAAGATTGCATATATTAGTAATATGGGGTATGACAAGTCCGCAGAAAGTGTGTTATTTTATTTATAAACAAACTGGCACTCCTAAATCTTCTTTTTTTTTAAATATGTGGTCTGTATAACTCCTAAAATTTTTCCTTTGAGCCAAAAACACTCAAATAAAAATTCACCGTAATTTAGTTCTGCACAAAGTTATTTTTTTCCGATTTCCTTCAACAAAAATTTTACTCAGAAAATCCGAGTTTTCCCAAAAAGTCTGCAATTTTCAATTAAAATTTTAGGGAAGTACCTAATTATTTATCAATAATTAAATAATTGATGACATGAAAGGTTTATTATAGTACATTATACAGAGGGGCTAAATTATGGAATAAATTTATTTCTTTAAAACGGACGATTTTCCGACAGAGGTCGATTTTTATTTTTAAATTACAATTTTTTGGCATATATTTCATACTATTGACGTCATCCATCTGAGCGTGATGACGTAATCGATAATTTTGTTAATGGGAATAGGGGTCGTGTGGTAGGTCATTTGAAAGGGCGTTCAATTCTCTATTCAGTAATATAAACATTAATATCATTAGGTATTTATACAGGGTTGTCAAAAAATAATTTTTGAATTAAATTAATTGGCGCAAAAAGAAGAATGTATGTAATTTATTTAACTCAAAATACATTTTACAGCTGTCAGAAAATAGAAAAAAAGGTTTATTTCACAAATAAACATTTCTTTTCGCTTAAATTAAATCACAAACAGCCTCCCTCCTACCTATTGGCAGTTTGAACATTTAATTTAAGCTAAAAGCAATGTTTATTTGCAAAATAAACATTTTTTTCTATTTTCTGACAGCAATGTAATGTATTTTGAGTTAAATAAATTACATGCATTCTTCTTCTTGCGTCAATTAATTTAATTCAAAATTTTTTTTGGCCTCCCTATATAAATAATGATATTAATGTTTATAATACTTAATAGATAATTGAACGCCTTTGTAAATGAGCTACAACACGAACCCCTATTCCTATTTAAAAAAATAATCGATTACGTCATCACGCTCGGATGGATGACGTCACTAGTTTGAAATATATGCCAAAAAATTTAATTTAAAAATAAAAATCGACCTGTTTCGGGATTTTTCTCTAAAATCGTCCATTTTAGAGAAAATGAATTTATTCCATAATTTAGCCCCTCTCTGTATATCAGGAGACCGGCGACAATCTAACCAATAGTTTAGCAATAATTAAAATGTTAATTAAAAAATTTCGGTCGAAATAATAACCAGAAAGATTATGATACACCACAATAACTAAGATTTTCGTATAAAAAAGCACTATACCTATTCAACGTACCTTTCAGGATTGAAATTGGACTATTTGAGCGGTCTCAGGAATGTTATAAAGAAACAATTTTTTGGCTTATAAACAAATAGAACCCCTCAGAAAATATTATATTATATTAAATTAAGTTAACGCTGTTGAAAGGGGTACGGCTTCTGTGTCCTTTTCGAAGAAAAAAAATTGAATTTCGAGAAGTCATTCCCGGTATAACCGGTCAAATTTGACCTGCATTTGCGAGAGAGTTATAAACAACAGGATTTTAATCTTTGAACCATTAGATACCTTTTAATTCCGGTCCTCTTTGTACATAAAAATTTTCATATCTTCAAGACACTCATAACAAAAAGATTTATATCACTGTCACCAAATTATTTAATTATTGATAAATAATTACTTCCCTCAAATTTTAGTTGAAAATTAAAGATTTTGTTTGGAAAACCCGAATTTTCCGAGGAAAATTTCCGTCGAAAGAAATTGGAATAAATTATCAATGTGCAGAATTAAATTACTGTCAATTTTTATGTGAGTGTTTTGGTTTAAAGTTAAAATTTTCGGAGTTATAGAGCAATAATAAAAAAAAGATTTCGGAGTGCTAATTTGTTTATAAACAAAATAGCAAACTGTGGACCTTGCACAGCTATATTACTAATATAGGAAATCTTAAGATTTGATTTCAGCATGTCCAGCAATAAAATAGCTGGTAATTAATTTTCCTTGTTTTTTACTAATTTTCCCAGATTATTACCATACATCTTTCATTGAGTTGATGATTCATGTTGTGGACATTCTCAATTATTATATTTCTAATTTAATACTATTCTATCTAATTCCTCAAAACAAGCAAATTTCAATTAAACCCAGCTATATTATAATACCTTTTGCTTTAGTTTTCCTTGCAAGAAATAAACAAAACACATCTAAACTAAACCTAACCTCGCTTTTGGCCATTCATTCATCTCCGTGTCACATAATTTCGACAGTCGAAATTATAATATCAACACCCTTTTTAAAGTCGCTATTAATTTCGATAGTCGCTATTTCATGACATCACTTCGTTAGTTAAACTAAAATCCACAAGGCTCGCACAATCGTCGCCATATTGAAAGCGACTTGTTTAGTGTCGAAATTTGATTTAGAATCAGGACCCAGGGGCTAAAATTACTTTGTGCGTTTTGCTTTTTATTATGTCGCAAGATAGCATAAGTCCTATCGGTTGTGGTTGACTCATCCAGTTAATTCTATCCTTAGTTTCAAAAATTACACACTCTGAAATCTGGGAATTTTAGCTACACATTCTTCTTTATTATCACTCAATACTACTTGCTGATCATCCTCTTCACTTGCTTGAATTTCAGAGTCACTTTCAATGCCACCTACTTGAGGAGATTCTTCATCATCGAAATTCCATAAATTATTAGCAATATCTTGCTGCAGTATTGCAGCTGATAATGGTTTTCGGGACATTTTATTCGCACTATCTATTTTCACTGCAATTCAATCTAATTTTAGGAGCTTAGTTGTCGACACTAACATCGATATCAAACGATTGATAGCAGATGAAGTATTTATTTCAAAATATGTATAGGTACTTGATAACTCGAAATTAGTAGTTCTGAGATAAACGGGTTTAAAGATTTTAAAATATTTGTGCTGCTACCATGATGTTAGTAAATCCGGAATTTACTCTGCAGCTCTAAAATACTGTTCCTTAACTCTTTTACTACTGATCTATTTAGGAATACGATGCAAATTTGCTTTCCAATATGGAAAATAACATGAAAAAGTAAAGTTATCAACTTTAAGCACTACCATAATGTGAACATTTGGTAATGTCGCATGTCGTGCCAAGTTGCATCTAAGTTAATTTTTTAACAAAACTAATATTTTAAGCATTATTTTGGTGACAATTAGCCCTCCGCCATGGAGGTTGATAGATCTGCTATCAATTCTCAAATTTTTTCATTAACATGAACCGAATCAACACATAGCAATCACGTGGTAATCTCAATGGTTTCAGAAAAACGCGTGCTAAAACTAGATAACTACAATAACTAGAGTTAGCTAGTTGTAGCATTCAGTGTATGACGCATTCACAATTATTTCCATTAAACAATAACTTGATAACTGATCTTGTCAAGTTTTAGCACTGAATATTAGGGACATTTGAGTTTTATAAACTTTCGTCAATCATAAATAAATACTTAATCCGTTTGGAGCAAGTTTTTACACAATATGGAGGCTTGAAAACACATCTTTTAAACTAGTTATTTCAAAAACGTCAATTTTGGAGTTATCAAGTTATATTTATTTATTTATCGTATGGCTATCACAGTTTTTGTATATAAATAAAGATAACAATACATTATAAATAATTAATTTTTATAAACAAAAATTAAGTTGGTACCCAGTAGATCATAGGCGGGGAATTTTCCTCTTTAGTCCATTCTTTGACGGTTTTTGCGGTAAATTTTAAAGAACCGCTTGGATTGACTTGAAATTTGGTATACATATAGCTAATATGTCGAAGAAAAAAAGTGATAGTGTGCCGGTGCTTTTGCTCTGGGGGTGGGTACCACCCCTTCTCGGGGGTGGAAATATTTAACCTCAAAATAACCTCGGAAATTGATAGATATTTCAATTCTGAGTAAAAAATCTTATATACGACTTTTTCGGTAAATTGATATTTAGCAAGTTATTCACGATCGAAATTGATGATTTACTACATGAAAAATGCATGTTTTTGAGTGGATTTTCAAAAATATCTCTAAAATTCATCTTTACGAAAAAGTCATTATAATCAAAAAGAAACCTATTAAATTAGTGAATGGAGTGGTGTTCTTTAAATTATTATAGCAATAACAAAACCTAAGTTAGAGCCTACTTAAAATCGGGGTTTTTTTCGAATTAACCTTGAATCAAACATTGTATCATTAAATAACGCAAGAAATAGAGATTTTTGGAAAAAAATTATGGAGACATCTTCTAAATATTTTACCGATACCTTTAAAAGGTGCTATGATAAAAGTGATTTGGATGAAAAATGGCCGAGTTATTACAAAAACAAAACGATTATGTCGTTGAAAAATCAAAAGAATAATTACTTAAATTGGTGAATTTTCCACAAAAACAAAAATTAACATTATTCCAACCACAATTAGGTTTATTTATAACCTCACTACGCGTCCTAAAGTTTTAACCAGTTTAAATTGCTTAGGTTTGAAAAAGAATTCAATTTAGTATTGAATTATTTTTTGATATTTTATAAATGTTTTTCATTTTTCCAAAATTACTTGAAAACTAAAAGAAATCTGAAAAATATATATCAATACTAAAATGTAGTATTTTTCATACTAAAACTTATTCAGTTTTTTCAATGTCTCCGTGGTAAAAACTGATTGAGATATTTATATTTTAAGTTTGCACGTGTGAGAAGCAGTTTTCTAAGCTTTTTGAATCGCATGCTTTAAAAATTAAAGACCTTCAGAAAGTCCAACTTCTGAATACTCTTAGCACTTACAATTCTCCACAAAATAAGCTTTGAAACAATAAGATATCTTGAAAATTACAGAAGTTATCGTTAAAAAACCACATTGAAACTTATGTCGAATATTTTTTAAGCGTTGATACAAGTACTTTATTTTTCTTTTCATGAAAAAGGCGCATCGTATGAAAAAAGCGAAGATATATTTTCTGTCACAAATTAAATAAGTAACTCAAAAATGCTTTTTAATTTGAAATACCTCAGTGGCGTACTATTTGTTTTTTAATTCAGACGACTACCCGTATGCGCGCCAATGGTGAATATAAAATTCTTAATAGCAAGTCTGTCAATAAATGCGTAATAACTACCTCTTAAAACCCATCAACTTTCATTTGCATATCTCAGCCGGTCTTAGAGCAATAAATAAATCTTCACTTTGTAAGAGAAATCTCAACACCCCGTATCTTGGAACTTCATTAGCTACGACTCTTGTTCTACTTTACTAGGCCTCCAAACTTCATACATACACAGATTTTTTCAGTTTTTCATAATTATATTTCTGCTCGGAATATTTTTTCGATAAAATACTTACTTTTTGAGTTATTTGCCAAAAACCGTCTAACAACGTGGTTCTTTTGTTGAAAAATTAACATATGCACTAGCAAATAACTCGAAAAGTATTGACTTAGTGAAAAAACTTCATAGAACAAAAGTTGCTTATAATTAGTCAGTTTATTCATTTCCACTTATTTTGGACCTATATTTTTTCACCCGCGAGAAGGGGTGAAACTCACCCCCAGGGCAAAAGTACACATCGGTACTATATCACTTTTTTTCCTTAACTTATTAGGTAAGTGAATGCCAAATTTCATGTCAACCCAAGCGGTTTTTTAAAATTCACAGGTTTGCAATATTTTACCGTGAGTGAATGATCTAATAAATCTATTTGTAGGGGTAATTTATAAGGGTTGAAAAATATTAAATATTTAATAAACTAAATTGCAAACATAAAATAAAGTTTGGATCACTACAAAATACATCATTACCTAATTTAAAGTTACAAAATATTTTTTATACAAATTCTTATTTAGAAGGTAGTTTTTAAGGGTTTAAAAAGAGTTTTAAACTATAAAATACATTTTAATATGAGAAACAATCAAATTCCTATATTTAACATACTATTTAACGTATCTACACATAATTTACATTTAAATAACGCTTATATCGGCTGTTTTTAATTTTTGGTAAAAACGGGTAGTTTTTACCCCTTAAAAATAAAAAGCACACATTGTAGTCATATAAGTTTTGAAGATAAGGATAAGATGAGCTTATTTGAAAAATTTCTTCTAAATCGGAGCGGTTCTTTAGAATTTAGAGGTATTGCAATATTTTACCGTTAACGAACGTACTACAGTGGAACTTCGATAAGTCGGCCCCCGATAACCCGGAAGTCCGGCTAACCCGGACCGATTTTCATCAAATAAACATTGGGCGTCGAAATGTTAATAAAATTATTTTTTCAATTTAATTGCGGCTTATTTCCCATCAAAATAGTTAATTATCAGATAAACATTTCAACAATAAAAATGTATGTATGTAATATAATATTTGAGAGATAGTGTGTAATTTGAACTATACGATAGTAAAAAGGACTCATGGAGCAAGCCGGCAGAAACAACAGGCACCTGTCTGTAGTATTCCTTTATTTTTTATTTCAAACTGTGTTAGCATTGTTTAAGAAAGACTATTTAAAAAATTCGTTTTTAATCAATGGTCTTAGTTTTCACTGTTCTTAATACATAATAACAAAACATCGTTCCGATTGTGACTGTATGAATAGGTACAGAATACAGTATTGTATTGTTCGCTTTCGTTTGCTTAGGTTTATGTTTGCATGTTTTTAGTAATTTAGGTGTGTAGGTACTGTGCATATTTATATATATTTCATGTTATGTCAATTCTAACGGAGTTTATCTGTAAGTATACCGTATTTATTAATTTTTACCATATTCTCCCGCGAACTCGGATTTTCGATAACCCGGATCGGCCGCGGTCCCGATTAATCCGAGTTATCGAGGTTCCACTGTACTTGAATTCAATTGAAATTCGTTTTCTGTGTATGTTTCTTGTAGTGCAACCAGATAATATCGTTATCTTTTAATAGTCTGTATAGAATTTGACATTTTGTTCTACTTATACCTTCTATATTTAATTGGCAAACTCTTACATTGGATCCAATTTCTTTTGTTATTTGTTCCTTGGAAAGTCTATTCGTCAACTGTGTCATCTTTAATTACTTTAAAAAAACTGCAATATACTTCTGCCAGGAGATCTTGAAAAGGATTGTCTGGCGCCTCTTGTGCTAGTTCTTTAGTTCATCCAGGGTGCACGTGCAGTATTATACTGCGGACGCGAACTAGCGTTGCACCCTAAGTTATAGTAAACGTTATATTACTAAGGCGACCATTTGATATAATAATGATATATTTAAATAATAATCTCCCACCTACGCCAAGGTAGGGTAGAAGGCCTAAGACCAAGAGAAAGACCTCTAAATATAATGGATATATCAAGCTAACAATATTTATTCTCTCCACTCTCTGGGAAGGAGTTGGACAACTAACTGACTCAATTGAAGCTGGCAATGAGATAAGACAGGGAGACTCCGCGAGTCCTCTATTGTTTAACCTGATCATATCATAATAGGAAGAACTAAAAAATTATACCAAATGGGAGATAAAGTAATAAATTAATACGTAATTTTTATGAGTTTTAGCCTCCTCGTAATTACTGTTACCTTCATGAATCGTAGAACATTTAAAAAACGTCAGATTTTCTACACAAATCTTTAATTTTCTTTTCATTTTATTTTAATGCTAATAATTATATTATTTCCAACAAAAACAAATCCAGAATACAAAAATTATAAAAAATATATTTAATAAAAATACAAGGACATTGTTCCCACTTTATTTTCATTGATACGTAAGTAATTTAAAAGATTTACCAACTAACTTCATACCGTCGGTATGCGCCTACTTCATACTTACCTTCACGTCACGTTTATAAAAAATCACTCTCAACCTTTTTCTCAATCGCGCCTAAAGAAAAATATAACTTCTATAATAATATTATCCTGTTATAATAGGTACTGTCAAGGACAAACTGCACGAATTGTCTCACTAGCCTCTTATAGGCCAGCAAATGGAGCATTTTGGCTCGCCATTTTTTCGTCCAGCATGTATTTATTTGAAATTTTTACAGAAGGTAGGAAATAGTCCAAGGATCATTTTCTATATCATGCCGCTGTACGCTAAAACCTTAGGGGTGGTTTCTACCCCATCTCGGGGGTGGGATTTTTTATTATATTCTAACCATGTAAATCGATTTAAAAAGTAATTATAAGAAAAACATGTTTTTCACATTCTCTTCGTAAAACTAATATTTTTTGAGTTATTCGCGGTTGAAAGTAACAGTTTTTAAATGTTGTTCTGAAGCTATTTCCTTGTGGCATTTTTATGATTAACTATTTAGATGGGAAATAAGCCACAATTAAATTGAAAAAATAGTTTTATTAACGTTTCGACGCCCAAGTAGCACAAGAAAAACATTTTAGTTTTATTTTAGGTTTATAAAGGTTTTATTGCGCTAAATAAGAAGATAATGGTTTTAAAGTTACCTTGTAGATATACAGCAAGAACTTTAAAACTGTTAAGCATTTGTCACTAGTTTTAAAGTATCTAATAAGAGTATCAAATAAGACTAATTAATCTTAATAGATAATTTGTCTTATTGTAGTTTTAAAATGGTTTATTCTCAGTTCACCTTAAAACTAATCAGTTTTATAAAGAACTTCCGGACTGTTTGGTTTTATTAGATTCTTGTTTGTTACCTTTTAGTTTTAAAGCAGTTTTAAAAATTTTCCTAATATGACTAATAAAACCTATTATTAAAACTACTTGATCTCAAGACTATTATGTCAGTAAAACACAATATGCCTTAAAACTCTTTTTGTAGTTGTCTTTAAAGTTGCTTTCTTAAAAGCAATTAGTAGGCTATATTAAAACTAAACGCTCTTAGCTGAATCAATTTGGTTATCGTATAGACTAAACTATGCTTCTTATTTGAAACACATAATAATTTAATGCATAATTTGAAATATTCAAAGCCAAAAAACGGGAAAACTTTGCATTTTTCGAGGAAAACTTACATAATCTTCTTTCAGGTGTACAGTTAGACCTCTAAAAAAAATAACAAAAAGTTTCTAGCATACACATTGAGCGACCTACGATCAAAAAAGGTGTGTACCTGCTTTTCTCTACGAAAAAATCAGTGAAAACAACTCACTAACTGCCCTCCTAATTAAAAATTGCTCTTCGCTTTTCTGTAGTTATATTATTATTATCAATATCAATACGCCTAAGAAGTTTGTCCTATTTTAAAAGCCCAATCATAAAAAAATTTGAGTTTAAAGAAACATTCATTTTTTGCAATTTTGTATTTTTCACCTTGTTATTCAAAATATCTCCGAAAATACTGGAGATAAAAAAAAAATTATGGACAATCAAATTGTAGCTTTTTTAATACCTAAAATGCATTTGTGCACAGATTGTCATGACAGTGGACAGTTAGCGAGATATCGACCTATATTTACGAGCAAACACCCCCTTATTCGAGCCCTTTAAACCCACCCCAATTATAAACTAAGGGATCTTATGGAATTTAATTTACACAGTCTTATAGCTCTTCAAAGATCTTACAAAATCGTTTTTGAAAAACTTTTTATTATTTGGATTTGACAAATATTATTCAAAATATCTCGTTAAAAACTGGCTTTTCGACAAAGTACTAAGAGACAAATAAGTTTTAAAAACACTGTGTTTAACTAATAGTACTTTAACAATGATTTAATACGAACATACACAAAAGTTTAGGGGGGTTTAAGGAAACAAAGCCCCCATAAAATTTTTATGGAGTGCACCAACTTCACTATAATTTTTTGTTAAGATGTTCCTGCCACACGAATGCCACACGGCTATTTTCAATAAAAAATCTCTAATAGTTTTCGAAATATTGAAAAAAATTTATTTTTTTATGGGCACATTTGTAGTAAGCTAAGTTATAGGTCTGGATCCCGCGTATGAAAAAAAGTTGATTAATAGCTAGCTGAAAATTTGTTAATAGCTTAAGGGTGTCTAGTCGGACAAACTTTGATATATGGGAACACTGGAACAGGGGAAGTTTTAATTGTAGAACAGGTTAAAAATTTGGAACGGTCAGACCACGAAAACGGCACATGTATTTTGTCCGACAGAACAGACTTAAACTCTCCGAACAAAGATTAAACCCTCATGCAAAAATCAGACTGCTATGTATCACCAAATGGGCGTTTTAATGAGTGGAACATGTAGAATATGTCAAATGACAGGAATTATGACAGGTGATAAATAGCAGTCTGATTTTTGCATGAGAGTTTAATCTCTCTTTGGAGAGTTTAAGTCTGTTCTGTCGGACAAAATGAATGTGCCGTTTTCGTGGTCTGACAGTTCCAAATTTTTAACCTGTTCCACAATTAAAACTGCCTCTGTTCCAGTGTTTCCATATATCAAAGTTTATCCGACTAGACACCCTCAAGCTATTACCAAATTTTCAGCTTGCTATTAACCAACTTTTTTTCATACGCGGGATCCAGACCTATTAGGTTCAATCAACATATTTTGACCCCAGAATGTGTGTATACTTTGTGACCAATCTTTTCGGGACACGCTGTATAATACCACAGAACCGGTTCTTATACTGGAAAATGACTAAGAAACTATTTGTATTTTTTGTATTTGCACATATTTGTAAATTCGTATTTTTGTGTAAATAAATGTTTTTGTAATTCTTTAATTCTACTTTTTTTCTGTACAGATCTATTTAATTATCTACTTCTAAAAATTGCAATGTTATTAAGGGTGGTTTTAAAGGGTTGAAATATTACGATATTATATCCTAAGGCATAAAGCTATCATTATTTAACCAGTCAAAATTAAATTCAACCTATATTAAAATTTAAAATATTTTTTATATACTTTTGACAATTGGGGGTAATTTAAACCCCTAAAAATAATCAACGCCCTTGAGAATGATTTAGAATATAAAGTACAGTTTCAGATGATCTTAATCCCAAATTTTTATTTAAATTTATGCAAGTCGAAATTTTTCTTTTAGGATAAGTAAATTTTTTATATATAGCTCCAACAAGGTTGGTTTTAAGAGTTGAAATATTATGATATTATATCTTAAAGCACAAAACAATCATTATGTAATTAATAAAGAACCAAACGTTGACAATAATAAAGTTTAAAATGTTATTTTATAATTTTTTACAATTAGAGGTAGTTTCCACCCTTAAAAAACCAAAAGCGTACAACGGCTCAATATAGAAAATGAACTAGAGGGTGAAATGAGCCTAATCTCAAATTGTTGTACAAATTGATGCTGGACGAAAAGAACGCGAGGTTTTGCCGCCAGTTTTTCAGTTTCATTTTCTCGATTATTATATGATTAGATAATAATGAATTAACAGTCAAACCTGAATTTGTTACATATTTTAATTTGCCTTACTATAATAATATAGTTGTCAATTTGATATGCCCAATATTGTTCACGCTTTATTATATCTTTAAAATCGATGCACTTTCCATGACCTTTTAGAGCAGAAATATCATCGAAGAAAGAAGCAGCTAAGGATAAGAAGTAATCTTGTCATCGTTTTATATAAAAGTGATTGATGTCCCTCCTTTGGGAATGTCCTACTGAACGGTGTTGCCTTTATCTGCCGTCACATTTTAGGTCAAATTCTGAATAATCGGAATCTCTGAAAGTGTGGGGAACAACCCGGATTTATTAGCATTACAAATATTTTACTTCAGTTTGGGATCGATAAAATAATATTTTCTGTCAAAATTGATACATATTAATTATATTTGTTTGATAAATATTTTTTTCTAATATCCCTCTTTAAAATCCTGGTAAGAACTAGAATGTCTTCTCTTTTTTTTAATTATAATAAATTAAGCAGAATAATAACCAGGTTTATAAACAGATTTAAAGTGCAAGAAAATCAGTTCAATTGCAGAGTCCAGTGCACCGAGAGAAGAAGAAGAGCCAGTCATCATCAGGTATACCGTAATATATTTTTATATACAAAAACATAAATATTCAATTAATAGGGAACTTGCAAAAATTTTTAAATATTAAAATGATATTAAAAAACATAAGGTAACATGATCCAAAACGCTTGCATGCGAAAAAAACAAATATTTTTAACCCGTACGCTAATTACGACGTTTTTAAAATGCTATAAAATTCAAATATCTTAGGACACTCTTGAACGTCCTTCTATTGGTTCGACGTCACCGGCCACGGCGAACCGGCGGAAACAACGCGATGAAGGTAGGTATCACGGGTATATTACATTTTAATCGTCTTTAATGAAAAATTCCTAGGTATTATTTATGTTCATCTTATATATTGTAATAAGTATAGTTCCCCAATCAGCTTAGTTTTAAACTGAAATTGATAAAGTTGAGTGCTACCTTGTAAAGAGTTTAAAACGCATAATATGACGGACGAGGGTTTTTCAAAAGGTCAATCTGACTATCTTACCTACCGTTGATGTCTCCATCGTGGCAACTTTTATAAAAAGTAGTAAAAGCTATTCTATTGGAGAAATGCGAGGTGTCAAGGCAAATAAGTAAGAGTTATTAATAAGCATGTTTAAACCGTTTATAACAATAGTTTGGTACCATTATATTATAGTACTTAGGCCGATGCCACATTATGCGTTTTGACCGGATGCGTTTTTGCCGCATCCGGTGAAAACGCATAGTGTGACAGATCGGTCCGGTTGTGTTGGAAACGGATGCGTTTTGAGTCATCGGCACGCGCTTACAAACTGCACCAGAGTAAACGCATAGTGTGACAGGTCGGTCCGGTTGCGTTGGAAACGGATGCGTTTTCACCGCATCCGGTCAAAACGCATAATGTGGCATCGGCCTATACGGTTTACCCCGTGGGTTTGATCTACCTGCCCCTAATCGAAGGATTTCGTATATCCTGGAAAAGATTACGGTGTAATTTGCATTATAATAAATATTATATTTTATTGCAATGTTTATTAGTACCTACTGGAGCCTTTCATTATTGTGTTCAAAGCCCTCTGAGAAAAGATTATGGTGATTAGCAGCAACAAAATCCTTCTTTACAAAGTTAATAATACGCATAAATAAGAAGAACCATTATTGTAATTTTACAAGTTAATATCATTATCATCTCAGCTTATACTTACACCGCATCTCTCGGTAGACCGCAAGCTATAGTAGAAACCCGACTGTAGACCGCATACTATAGTAGCACCAATACTTTTTAGTTACTCTTACTTTTATTACTAAAAGTTTTGTTTATTTTTAAGTTACTTGTTTCTTCTTTGTTCTTCAACACAAGAAACGAACAAAGTAATTTCATAAAAAACAAATTTTTGATACACATGTCAACAGAGATAAAATGTTAATATTTTGCCTGTCACAGAAAAAATCATTTTTGCCACAGAGTAAAACAAGATATTTCAACTATATTACATATTTATCTATTGGCAAACTGCATTAAATGCAATGGCCCACCTCGAACGGACAAACGATACGAGTGGCCTGTGACGTCAGACCTCAGGTCTCGCTTTTGAAGTTGTTTAAAACGGAAATTTTAGGCGCGGAATTTTGATTAGATATTGTATGTACACTATTCATTGTTAAGACGTAATATTTTGAATATAACATTTTAAAACATAAATTAACAATTCTATGCAAAAAAAAATTTTAGTGCAAGTTCCCTATTGGTAAATATGCTTATAATTTATTCCGCGATAATATTATATTTATTATAACACCAGCACTATCAAAATAATAGTTATTTATGATATAAGTGTTAAAAGTACACGTTTAAGGCACGCATGTGAAAGTTCGCAGAATGAGCGATAGCGAGTTCTGCAATTCACATGAGTGCCTTTAAAATGTACTTTTTAACACGCATATCATACAATATTTTTTCTACAAACGTAATTACAGGACAATATCTACAAAAACTTTTACTTGAACTTGACTGACATTCCATTTTTATATTTTTTTGACATTACATCAAAATTGCCTATACGGTCAATACGAATTGCAGTGCCATAAAAATTTTAAAGCACTAGTGCCTTAAAGTAGCATTTTTAACGCTCGTAAAGAGTGCTAAAAATTGCATTTTTAACACGGTTGTAGAAAATAGTTACTTATGATATTATAAATGTTAAAATACAATTTTAAGGCACGCATGTGAAAGTCTGTAATTCACATGAGTGCCTTAAAAATGTACTTTTTTGCACGATTGATCATTTTTGACTGTTTACCGTGACAGATTTCACGTCAGTAGGTGACATTTACTAGCAACTCGACGGTAAGTAATCCAACTCGACGGTAAGTACTCCAACTCGACGGTAAGTAATTCACTTACCGTCGAGTTAAAAAATCTCTTAATTTTAATTTATTTTTTGAAAGAATAAAGAAAACTAACGAATTATTTATTAATATTGAAACTTATGGTACAATTTGTTAATTTTTCTCTTCAAATACGCGATCAAAGTTGAAAACTTGGAAATATCAATGCCATGATAGAGAAAAACGGTGGATTTAATCATTGAATATTCTGCCCAGAGGCTTCCAGGAGCTTTCAACTGCATATGTCTTTGAACGAAATATGCCAATAGAGTCTTTTCTTCGATTCTTAAATTCTTGCCTTCGCACCATTTTTTAAAACTTTGGTAGGTATTTTGATAACGGATTTTGGATTTTTCGGGAATAATTGCGGAACACCCTTCTTCCCAAGCCCGTTCAATTTCTTCAAATTCACTTTCGCTCATATTTTATTTTATAATAATCAAAATTGTACTTAAAATTATTGACAACTAAATAAAAACTCAATTCTCCATTGTTGTTATGCACCCTAGTTACTACCTAACAACCACAGTATCTATCTTGATAAAATGAATGAAACTAGTCAATATGACGAAAATGTTTAATTTTATAATTTATAATGGTATCAATCGTGCAAAAAATGTTATAAACATGTCGAACGTTAAGTGTAACCGATCTCAGACAATAATTGGAGTCGTCGCTCCGCTCCTCCTCCAAACAATTGTCTTCGATCGGTATAAAACCCTTACCGTTCTCCATACTTAATATATTATTTAACACGTATATCATACAATATTTTTTCTACAAACGTCTTATATATCAACAATTATAATTTATTCATTCCCAATTACAGGACAATACCTACAAAAACTTTTACTTGAACTTGACTGATATTCCATTTTTATATTTTTCTTGACATTACATCAAAACTGCCTATACTATCAATACGTAAATCATAACAACTATAGTAGTCTAGGCGCCAGAAGTGTCACCGTGTCCTTTTCAATTCTGATGGACAAACTCAACGGTTTCTTATGGAGTTTTGGCTGCTTATTACGAATTTTGAGGGTGGATTTCGATCCGAATGGTCAAAAAATTGTTACAGACAATTTAATTACTTTTTGAAACCCTTTTTGAAGGTAAACATTGTTTTACTATCACATGCGTAGCAACACTTGGGTAAGTTTCTTACAGAAATTTATTTATTTAAATCTGCTAATTAAACTTAACAAAAACTACCAGTGCAAAATTCGGTATCTAGGTCAAATTCCCAAGACCCAGAACTCAATATAACCGATTTCGAATGCAGACAATAACGCCACCGTGCTACTCCCTGTCCCGAATTGTAATAATTAAATAATTACCCCACCTATTTCGTGTAGGTCTGGAGGCTTTTTACTGCTTTGTTCGTCGATGCCGAAGATATCTACAAAAACTTTTACTTGAACTTGACTGACAATCCATTTTTATATTTTTTTGACATTACATCAAAATTGCCTATACGGTCAATACGAATTGCAGTGCCATAAAAATTTTAAAGCACTAGTGCCTTAAAGTAGCATTTTTAACGCTCGTAAAGAGTGCTAAAAATTGCATTTTTAACACGGTTGTAGAAAATAGTTACTTATAATATTATAAATGTTAAAATACAATTTTAAGGCACGCATGTGAAAGTTTGTAATTCACATGAGTGCCTTAAAAATGTACTTTTTTGCACGATTGATCATTTTTGACTGTTTACTGTGACAGATTTCACGTCAGTAGGTGACATTTACTAGCAACTCGACGGTAAGTAATCCAACCCGACGGTAAGTACTCCAACTCGACGGTAAGTAATTCACTTACCGTCGAGTTAAAAAATCTCTTTATTTTAATTTATTTTTTGAAAGACTAAAGAAAACTAACGAATTATTTATTAATATTGAAACTTATGGTACAATTTGTTAATTTTTCTCTTCAAATACGCGATCAAAGTTGAAAACTTGGAAATATCAATGCCATCATAGAGAAAAACGGTGGATTTATTCATTGAATATTCTGCCCAGAGGCTTCCAGGAGCTTTCCACTGCATATGTCTTTGAACGAAATATGCCAATAGAGTCTTTTCTTCGATTCTTAAATTCTTGCCTTCGCACCATTTTTTAAAACTTTGGTAGGTATTTTGATAACGGATTTTGGATTTTTCGGGAATAATTGCGGAACACCCTTCTTCCCAAGCCCGTTCAATTTCTTCAAATTCACTTTCGCTCATATTTTATTTTATAATAATCAAAATTGTACTTAAAATTATTGACAACTAAATAAAAACTCAATTCTCCATTGTTGTTATGCACCCTAGTTACTACCTAACAACCACAGTATCTATCTTGATAAAATGAATGAAACTAGTCAATATGACGAAAATGTATAATTTTATAATTTATAATGGTATCAATCGTGCAAAAAATGTTATAAGCATGTCGAACGTTAAGTGTAACCGATCTCAGACAATAATTGGAGTCGTCGCTCCGCTCCTCCTCCAAACAATTGTCTTCGATCGGTATAAAACCCTTACCGTTCTCCATACTTAATATATTATTTAACACGTATATCATACAATATTTTTTCTACAAACGTCTTATATATCAACAATTATAATTTATTCATTCCCAATTACAGGACAATACCTACAAAAACTTTTACTTGAACTTGACTGATATTCCATTTTTATATTTTTCTTGACATTACATCAAAACTGCCTATACTATCAATACGTAAATCATAACAACTATAGTAGTCTAGGCGCCAGAAGTGTCACCGTGTCCTTTTCAATTCTGATGGACAAACTCAACGGTTTCTTATGGAGTTTTGGCTGCTTATTACGAATTTTGAGGGTGGATTTCGATCCGAATGGTCAAAAAATTGTTACAGACAATTTAATTACTTTTTGAAACCCTTTTTGAAGGTAAACATTGTTTTACTATCACATGCATAGCAACACTTGGGTAAGTTTCTTACAGAAATGTAAGACTTAACAACTTAACAACTTAACAACAATCAACTTAACAAAAACTACCAGTGCAAAATTCGGTATCTAGGTCAAATTCCCAAGACCCAGAACTCAATACAACCGATTTCGAATGCAAACAATAACGCCACCGTGCTACTCCCTGTCCCGAATTGTAATAATTAAATAATTACCCCACCTATTTCGTGTAGGTCTGGACGCTTTTTACTGCTTTGTTCGTCGATGCCGAAGACGTGGCTGCAGTGGAAATTTCGGGGGGATCTCTTCTGTTTATTTGCCTGTGTCATTTCCTATTGTCTGGGAGCTTGTAGTTTACTAACTCGCATTTATCGTTTGGCATGATTGTTGTAGGTAAAGCCACTTCTGGCTTGGAAAGTTACTGAATTCTCTCACAGATAGTTTTGCGCTCTGAGGATTTGTAGTTTGGAATGGAAATTGATTTATGTCTATATGTCAAGAGCGATTTTGCAGTGTACGATTTATTTGCGTTTCGATTGTTTGTGCAGCGTGGGATTACCAAACTGTGTATTTCTGTTCAATTATTTCTAGGGTATATAAGAGGATTTTTATTCATCGTCGATATACATCAACTGTTCATCGATTTTAGAACAAAAATATAATTGTATACCATATTTCACTTGTTGACAGATGTCTTGAAGAACAACAACATCCACATCAAATAGCCAGGCAGCTGACAGGTGGGGTGTAGTACACCCCAACAACGCTGAAGCGCCTAAAACATAAGAAAATTTTGCATGTATACATAGGCCACAGCAGCGGTTAGATAGCTTTCTATTGTATATTTATCTATGCGATGACACATGGTTTTTAGTCAACTGTTTAGTTTCAGCAAGTACATTTGGATTGAAAGTGGTCACACCCCACGAATCGGGTTTTGTACTTTCTGCAGAATTGTCATTATCTTGTTTTACTGCTATAAATAAGTAAGTGAACAATACTCATTAAGGCGCATTTAAATCAAAGCGAACACGAACGAACGAACGAAGGAACGAATTCGTAGGTGTTAGCTTGGCTATTCGTTCGCTACAAAGTAGGGCCATTTACATTGAAGCTAACGTTCGCATTCGTTGATGATCGGGAGTGCATATTATTGCCCGTAGATGTTTTTAAGATGGGCCAGTCACACATTGTGTTTAATTGGTTTAAGTTTATTGTCATGTTCTTGTTGGGTAAATTTTAATACAATAATAGCTTATTGTAGACTTATAGAATGAAATGTGTGTTCTGTAAAGAAAAAATATGTCATATTCATAAATATAAGTATAAATTTTGATACGATTTTGTCCGGTCTCTATTCTATAATTATTTAATTTAAAAAATTTTATTTTAATTATTAAAATGAAATAAAAATTATTTCCATGCTCAAAAATAATTTATCCAGGTATTTTTTATTATATTATTGAAAATTTTGATGAAATGTTTTATTTATTAATATTTTATTTAACTCTGGCATTATCAGCTAAAGTTTGATATAAATAAAACGTCCAAAAATGTCTAGCAATTATAAATTCATATTTCTTCTTCTTCTTAACATGCCGTGCATTTCTGCGTAGGCGTCCACCGTACATTGTCTTGTTTATAAAATATTATTGTTTTTAGCAGCATTGCAAAACATTTTATAGCCGTGGATTCTTGTCCACTGGCGGTGACGATCACGCAGCCATGACATACTTTTTCCAGACCCCTCTTACCCTCTATTTTACATAATTAAAAAGTTCCTTGTCTTGCAAACCCGCTCTTCTTAATACTTAATAATTTATGACTCTGTCCGTCCATGATATTCTAAGCATTCGACGTAGGCACCACATTTCAAACACTTCAAATTTGTTAATGGAACTGGCCTTTAACGTTCATGCTTCCATTCTGCACAAGAGCACAGGTCAAACGTAACACTTTTTAACATATAAATTACTACAGGTAAAAGGGGGGAGAAGTGTAATTTTGAAGTGTGTAAAATAAATAATTCTTAGCTGAGCGCTTTCGGCTTATAAAGCCATCTTCGGAGCTATGGTCAAAAAGATCAAAACACCACTATGAAGAGAGATGGGTTCCATTTATGATATAAAATACTTCTGTTTCTTATTAGTTTTTTATTGGTTGGAATAAACATTGTCTGTCTGTTTAAAAAATTGCTCAATTTGCTGTTGGTTATTTTTGTATCCAGAAAAGTTAAACATCAAGAACGAGCACAAAGGACATTCACACGAAAAATTACATTACATATAAAACGAATATTTGATAATGGTAAGGTCAAAAAACCCTACCATTTGAATAGTACCGTGTCAGATAGCAAAAGGTAAGGTCAAAAAAAACCCTACCATTTGAATAGTACCGTGTCAATAGCGAAATTCTGCTACCTGACACGGTACCATTCAAATGGTAGTGTTTTTTGACCTTACCGTGATCAAATATTCGTTTTATACGTAATGTAATTTTTCGTGTGAAAGTCCTTTGTGCTAATTTTTTAAACAGACACACAAGGTTTTTTCCAACCAATAAAAAACTACATAAGAAACAGAAGTATTTTATATCATAAATGGAACCCATCTCTCTTCATAGTGGTATTTTGACCTTTTTGACCATAGCTCCGAAGATGGCTTTATAAGCCGAAAGCGCTCTCTAAGAATTATTTATTTTACACACTTCAAAATTACACTTCCCCCCCTTTTACCTGTTGTCATAAGAGTGTACAAAACTATTTCAGTGTTTTCATATATAAATTACTGACAAAATATTGGTATTCTTATTTCTAATAATGACAAAAGTAATGACAAAAAAAATTATCTTTTTAAAATAATTTTGAATTCAATATATTTAGGTAGGCACCTGTAATGTGCTTCAAACTAATGAAAGCAATCTGTATCAGCAGCCAGGTAGCAGGTATTGTACGCTGTTTGAGGGAGCATAGAGAATAATATATTAAAGAACCAGCTTTCTTAAAATTCTTCCTCGAAAATTTGCTTGCTCTTGGTATTATGACTATATTATGTTCAAATAATAAATTGTAAAATTGGTGTATCAAAATAAATTTGCTTTTAATTAATTTTAGCAATTAATTTACATCATTAGTCTTTCTGGGTTGAAATTTATCCAATAAAAACATTAGGCGTTTAAAAGCAAACCACTTTGAACCATCTTTTTGTCTTTCTCGTCTAAATGATACCAGAAGCTAAAGCTAATTCATTTTTTTTTTAATTCAGAGACATCACAACCCATTCCTACAGAAATGTTAAAACAAGCATCAATTTTTCTGTTTATTATTTTATATAGCTTCGATTTCGGGTTTCATAGGCAGTCTTCATTTCTATATAACTCAATTAATTGAAGTATTTTTCATTGGTCCATTCCATATTGCAAAATTATCTTTTCACGACTACACAATAAACAACCCTCTCAAACTAATGTTTATAAATAAATTAAATCAGTACTTCTAAACGAATTCTTCGCTACCGTCTATCCACTGTCCACATTGCACAACGATTTCCTTTGATGATTCGCTTACTTACCGACATCGGTTGGAACATGTGCGAATGCGAACGAATTCGTTCGGTCGTGTCCGATTCGCTGTACAAATACAAGAAAGTTAAGGAACGAATTCGTTCGTTCGTTCGTGTTCGCTTTGATTTAAATTTGCCCTACATACGCCGATTTAAATACAGTTTTTAACATAAACTGCTCGTCAAAAGTTAGGGATATAGAAAATTCTGCTGAATTTTCATAGTAAATTTTTTCGTAAACAGATTAACGGATTCGGCTAATTTTTTTAATATATTAGATTTTTCTTTAGTATTTACACAGTTATGCAAAGGTTTACTCAAATTTTTTTTGTAATTATGTATAACGGGTGGAAGAAAAAAATGTTTTTCTTATGTTAAGTTTGAGACGCCCTGTAGGGAGGACGAGGTACAAATGTGAGTATACATTGAAATCGTATAGTGGTCTTAAGTTTTGTGAACATTTTGTTTTCTGAATATCCCTGATATCTTTAGAAACAAAAAAAATAGACGGTTTTGTAATTTAACATGTGTTTTAACCGAAACAAAAGTTTGAGACACCTTGTAGGGAGAAAAAGGCACAAAGGTGAGTATATCTTGATATTATGTTGTAGTCTCATATTTTGTGAATATTTTAGTTTTTTAATTTCTCTAATATCTTTAATAACAAAGAAACTAGACGGTATTACTCTTTAATATGTGTTTTAACTGACGACATGCATCACATCACACATGTGAAACATAGAAACATATATTAAAGAGTAATACTGTCTAGTTTCTTTGTTATTAAAGATATCAGAGAAATTAAAAAAAAAACAAAATATTCACAAAATACGATACTACAACATAAAATCGAGGTATAATCACCTTTGTGCCTTTTTCTCCCTACAAGGTGTCTCAAACTTTTGTTTCGGTTAAAACATATGTCAAGTTACAAAACCGTCTATTTTTTTGTTTCTAAAGATATCAGGGACATTCAAACAACAACATGTTCACAAAACATAAGACTACAATACGATTCTGATGTATACTCACATTTTCACCTCGTTCTCCCTACAGGGTGTCTCAAACTTAACATAAGAAAAACAATTCTTTTCTTCCACCCGGTATAAGCACAAAAAATAAGTTTGAGTAAACCTTTTCACAAATGTGTAAATACTAAAAAAAATCTAAAATAAAAAAAAAATAGCGGAATCCGTCTGTTCGCGAAAAAATCAAATATGAAAATCAGCATAATTTTCTATATCCCTAACTTTTGACGAGCAGTTTATTTGTGACATATATGTGACTTCTCCGCCTCCATTTCTTTTTTATATTATTCTCTCTCATCGATTGTCCTCTTCCTATATTTCTAATTTCCATACTCCTTAAGTCGTCTTCTATTTGTCTCCGTCTCAGTTTAGGTCTGTCTCTGGTTGTTTTACCTGGTGATATCCATTCCGTTATAACTCTTAGCGAATTGCTCTCCTCTCTTCTCATTATGTGTCCATACCATCTAATTCTATGTGATTTTATTGCTATAACTATGTTCTCTTCTACTCTTAGTGTACGTTCATAATGAAGACCATCGTATAGAGTAGTGGTGGGTAAAGTGCGGCCTTTTAGATATTTTTTTGCGGCCCGCGGAAAAAAAATAAATTATTTTTATTTAAAGATTCTTTTTATTTATTGGTAATATTTATAATTAAATATAGATAGATAATGAAGCTATTACACTTTCGCTGCGAGTGATTTTTTAGCAAATTTTCAACATAACGCGGGCAATTATTTGGGTTTTTGGCACAGATATTTATCGGCTCCCTCAATGAAATCTATGATATTAAGTACTAAGTACTAAGTAGTCAGGAACTGTCTGGAAAATTTTAAATTAACCCGTAACCACCTAGTAACTGACGGAGCACCAAATTTAAGAGGAGCAAATGGTTGAGAAAACTCAAAGTTTACGTTCAACAGTTTCCAGAACATTAATTTATTATTCTTCACTGCATACTCCATCAGCAGGTATTGTACAAAAATGCATTGTAAGTAGACAACGTCATTTCAATTATAACTAATATTGTTAATTTTATGTGTTCAATAGGATTAAGTTTTCGTGCATTCAAAGCATTTTTGGAAGAGTTAGAAACAGAACATGCTGATGTCTTATACCAAAATAGACAATCATATTCGATGGTTAAGTTTAGGTCCTTAAAAGATGCTGTGAATTAGGGGAGGAAGTAACTGTATTTTTAGGAATTAAACACTGCTACAAATTTGCTTAATTTATAAGTTTTCAGCGCAAAATAAAACTTTGGTAATGAAACCCAAACTATCCATTGATCATATAAAAAAGAAAGAATTAGTCCAATTATTAGTATTATTACCCTCATTAAAATCATTAAATAATGTAGCAGAAAATAAGTTAAAAATTTACGTATGGTCCACAGTACATCGTCATTTTTAGAAGATTATTACTAAAGCTCGGATTTATAGGCAACAAAAATTGAAGAAAAAGGCGCCTATATAGGCAAAGATTTTTATTAAAAAAGGCAGGAATATTAACATTTAGGCAAAATATAGGCAATAAAGGAATATAACTTATTATTTATTGTACAAAATGAATTAACGTAATATTAACTTAAGGCAGGTATATTTACACATCATAATCATAACATTAATATAAATAAACTAGTAACTAAATAACTGTTACTTAATAATTAAACATTGTAACCACTTAAAATTTTATCATTAATAGAAACAACTAAATGTTTTTCAATATTTTCGGTCTTAAAACTATGTCTTCGATCACTTAAAATTAATTTGTACATTGAAAACGAACGTTCGACATCGACAGATGTAATTGGAGCATATTTCAGAGCGGATAATAAATCTGGAATAATTTGTAATTCCTCGGAAAATGTCCCATTCAAAACTTTAGCAACATTAGGTAAAAACGAAAAACCTTCATTCTTGTCGAAAACATATTTCATTTTTTTTTAAATTAATTGACCATTACTTCCAAGTGCCGATTTAATTTTCGTCTTTAAATTATCTATTAATTTTACTGACTCACATAAATTTATCTCTTGTTTTTCTAATAAAGTAATTATGGTAAATATTAATTTATAATTGTCATTGATATAAGCGAGTTCCTGTTTCAATTTGGGATTTTTTAATATTTTTTTTGCTTCTCGAATGGCTTCGGAAATATCATCATCAAATTCTGACATAACTAATTCTATTTCATTGCAGTGTTCAAAGTAAAAAAAACTGCTTCGAGCCAGGTTCCCCACCTTGTAATTACTGGTTTAGGTGGCAAAGGGACACAGGGAAGTCTTTCTTTATATATTTGCACCCTCAACGGAGCCTTTACAAAAACTTTTTTCATAAAATTTATAAAATTATTTACCAACGGAAACAGATTTCTTATTTCTTCAGCAATTCTATTTACCCCGTGGGCTACACAAGTGCAATGAATTAAATTAGGATAAAAAATCTTTAAATTAACAGCAGCTTTTAACATATATGCCGCAGCATCTGAAAGCATTAAACCTATTTTATTCACTGGTATAGGGTTGGGGAAAAAGGGGGTTGTTAAACTATCTTGTATAAATCGACTTATTGTTAAATTGTTTGTTTTTTCCAATTCTTTAACGGCAACTAAATAAGGTTGTCTCGCAAAATTTTCGTTCAAAATTCCAATCATTAAATTAGCTATATACCTGCCTCATACAACTGTCGTTTCATCCACGATAATATACAAAAAATTGCCCTCTAACTCCCGCTTAATTTTTGAAATACATTCCACATAACATTTTTCCACAGTATGTTTTCTCAATGTACTCTCGTCCGGTAAGGATTTATTAAGATATTTTTCGAAAAAGCATTTAAAACTAGGGTTATTAACTTTATATAGTGGAATGTTGGATGCAATCATCATCTGGCATAAATCAAATTTAAATGCGTCTTCCTCCTTTTGTTTGAACTGCTTAAACTATCCCGCAGAAATATTTGGGCTAACTTAGAAGAATTTAATTTTTCCAAATTACGTTTATGAAGTGGAGTTCCACAATGCTGGTCAATAAAGTACTTTTTTCTACTTGAAATCTGAGAATTAAAAAAAATAATTAGAATTCTAAAACCGCTTTAGAATTTAGTTATGTTGTGGGACGAGAAAAAAGGAGAAAAAATAAAACTTACCGATTTGCCGCATGGTTTACAAAATGCTCCATCTCCTTCTAGAGAAAGTTCCGAATAAGATGCGATCCGTAGCCTTAATTTAGATGTCATCTTTTCACACAAAGGTCTAAAACGTTTTAAAACGTGTTCTTTGCTTTTCGGTATACGCAACAAAACTAAACTAGGATATAGCAATTTGTGACTAAACTCTGATACAGTAACCGACTGTACAACTCATAATAAACTAATAAAGCTTAGGGATTTCCAAATAGTTAACCCTCAAGTCTCGATCAGGTATATTTTCCTAGAAATCTGTTATATAAACAAACCATTGATATTTTATTATTGACCCAAAAGTTTATTATAGAATGGTTTAGTAATAGAATAATATCATGGGTAGTACCATGAAATTTTAAAAAGGCACAAGTAGGCAAAATTTACGAAAAAAGGCAAAAAGTGCAAAAAACAATTATAATAGGCAAAATGGGCAAAAAAAGGCATTTTGCCTATAATACGAGCTTTAATTATTACAAAAGTCCTAAAAATGATTTTAACTGGTTCGTTTGAGCGAGTATACCACTTTCTCAAAAATTTCAGAGTGCAGGTTGGACGCGTTTCCGCGTCCCGCGTCACTAACATATTTACGTTGTCGGACTAACGAAACGAGGCTGTAACTGTCGGACAAGAGATCGACAATCTTTATTAATTAAATATAAGTACAGTGGAACCTCGTTAACTCGGATTAATTGGGACCGCGGCCGATCCGGGTTATAGAAAATCCGGGTTAGCCGGAGAAAATTGTAAAAATTAATAAAATACGGTATACTTACAGATAAACTCCGCTACAATTGAAATAACATGAAATATATAGGTATCCATCCATCCAATGGCACTACAGCCCAAATCGAGCCTTGGCCTCCTTCAATAAGCTTCTCCAATCATTTCGATTTACCGCTGTTCTTTTCCATGAACGCGTTCCCAGGAAGTTCCTGGCATCCTCATCAACTTCGTCTTCCCATCTCTTTTTAGGTCTTCCAACCGGTCTTCTTCCCTGCATTCTTGCATTCAGCAATTTTCTGGGGATTCTATTCTCATGCATGCGGACCACGTGCCCTGCCCACCGTAATCTCTGTAGTTTAGTGTGGTTTGCTAGTTGAAATATAAAGGTATGCACAGTACCAAATCCAAAAACTTGTTTTTATAGTCATGAGCAGCGTTGCTGTCGCCAGATAGACTTTCTCCAGTGATAGATAGTTGGCGTATTCCATTACGTTTTTTCCATCTATCCAACCAACCTTGACTTGCAGTGAACTTTGGTTCACAATAAGGCAACATTTTTTATTCAGCTTGAGTGCTGATTCTTAAATAATTTGGTCCAGACACTGGTAAACCACGTTCGCGTTCCGCACAAAACCACACATACAAAGGGTCATCGAGAGTCTCATTTTTAGCTTTATTAGCTTTGCACTGATTGTCCAAACTGTCTTTTGTTATCATTTTGAAACAAAATTCTTCGATTTTAGTTCTATTTTTCTTCCAATCCGATACTGTAGATGTACCGACACCATATGATGCTGGAATATTGTTTTTAAAGATTCACCTTTATCAATTCTACCTAATGCGTCTTGTTTCTTTTCCATTGTCACTACAACCTTTTTACGTTTTGTTGCCATTACGTAGACAAAAAAACACGCAAACACAAAATCTGAATAGATTTACGAACGATTACAGAACGGAAGCGAACAATATGTCTGTCACTACACACAATGTAACGAAGTTATGTTATTTAATAACAGTGAAGACTAAGACCATTGTTTAAAAAATATTTTTTTAATAGTCTTTTAGTCTTTTTTAAACAATGCTAAAACAGTTTGAAATAAATAAGGGATACTACAGGTGACTGTTGTTTCCGATAACATGACAATGTACGGCGTGTGCCATGAGTCATTTTTAGTATCGTATATGTAGTTCAAATTACACAAATACCCATTACCTCTCAAATTTTATATTACATAGATTTTTATTGTTGAAATATTTGTCTGATAAAAATCGGTCCGGATTATCCGGACTTCCGGGTTATCGGGGGCCGACTTAGCGGGGTTCCAATGTACTTTCACTTAAAAATTAAGAGTTTTGTAAAACTACCGCGCTAGAGTGACATCTTTTGGGTGTCGGACTCTACGATCGCGCTCTTTTTTGCCGACAAAAATAATTTATTTTATTTTAACGTATAATCTATTTCGGGTCGGTAAATATTTGCCAACATTGGCTTATTTTTCAATATTTGTTATTAAATTTTTTTTTAATGCCCTTTGAATTGTACTGAGTATGTGTAATTAGTTTAAAAATTAAATAATTCTATCAAGCTTTATAAGATAATTCCATAGTTTTAAACAAAATTAACCCCCCCTTCCTTCCTTCACCCCACAGAATTAGTAAAAAATTCGAAAACATGTTAAGGTATAACAAATATTGCGGCCCTTGGTAATAAACTTACGTGCATAGAAATCGGCCCACTTAAAAATTTGGTCATTTCCGATGTCTCATATTTCCTAAACTTGTTGGCCGATATAAGAGATTTTTGGTTATAGCCTGATTCTTTGACAATACCACTGTAATAATATTGTTGCTAAACAGGTAAATTTTCATTGTATACCGGGTGTACAAATCAAACTGTGTTTTTTTCTCAAAGTTTGCATCACCCTGTGGAATATTCTAGCATTTATAAAATACTGAAAATAAAACCCAACTATAGCCTCAGGTTTTCTTAACATTCTGTTTTTTGATTCATTCGTTTATGTTGGATAATAAAAAAATTAGGTACTTTAACAACTAGACATGTTCTTCATCAATACACGGTGTTTCTAAATAAGCGCGACAAACATTAAGGAATAATTCTGCATGAAAAAATAATGACAGTTGGCTTTATAAACGTATGTCCGCAAATGTTTCGTTTCCGAGATACGGGATGTTGAATTTTTTCTTACAAACTGACGATTTATTTTATTGCTTTAAAACCGGTTGAGATATGCCAATGAAATTAGGTGGGTTTTAAGACGTAATTATTGCACATTTTCTGACATACAATTAAGAATTTAATATTCACCATTAGCGCGCATACGTGTAATAAGACTAATCATATTACCCGTATGCAAGCAAGCTAATGGTAAATATAAAATTCTTAATTTTATGTTTCGATCTCTTAAATCCTACCAAATTTCATTTGCATATCTCAACTTGTTTTAAAGCAATAAATAAATCGTCAGTTTGTAAGAAAAAATTCAACATCCCGTATCTCGAAAACGAAATATTTTCGGACAGATGTTTATAGAGCCAACTGTCATTATTTTTTCATGCAGAATTACCCCTTAAAGTTTGTCGCACTTATTTAAAAAGACAGTGTATTGATGAAGAACATGTCTAGTTGTTAAAGTACCTAACTTTTTTATTATCCAATATAAACGAATGAGTCAAACAATAGAATGTTAAGAAAACCTGAGGCTATAGATGGGTTTTAATTTCAGTATTTTATAAATGCTAGACTATTCCACAGGGTGATGCGAACTTTTGAGAAAAAAACACAGTTTGATTGGTACATTCGGTATACAATGAAAATTTAGCTGTTTAGCAACAATATTATTACAGTGGTGTTGCTAAAGAATCAGGCTATAACATGTTCAAAAAATCTCTTAAATCGACCAACAGGTTTAGGAAATATAAGACATCAAATATGACCAAATTTTTTAAGTGTGCCTATTTCTATGCGCGTAAGTTTAGTCCAAAAACATTTTGTGGCCCTTTCTAAAAAAAGTTTTCTCGCCCCTGAGTATAGAGCATAGCATCGTACTCTTCATTTTCGTCAAGTCTCGCATTTAAAATAATGCATTTATTTTATGTACTATGTATGTACTATGTAAACTATATTATAAAAAATCAAATAAAAAGTTGTTTATTTTGAAATAAAACTCAAATTGTCTCATTTATAAAATGTCAAAAGGGCGCTCATGCTAAACATCTTTGTTTTAAAAGTTCCAAATTCTTATTAGTCAGAAAAGTTTTTAAGCGATGTGGAACATCGAGATTATCCTTCTGTAATGTAATGATAATTTGCCTCGGATACACTCTGTCCTTTTCTAACTCACACAGTCTTGCACGTTTCTCCTCTTTATTTCTGAATTCCCGAAATGGCCAAGTGTAATCTGTTTGTCCCAACTTTCTTTTGCGAGGATATAAATTTTATATTAGATTTGTTTCTGTGACAACTGTATGGGCTTTTGAAATATTAAACTTTCAGTAAAATTAAAACTTTTTGTGTTTACGTTAAAAGATATAAAATTAATGTTACAAATTGATTGTTTTTAGGCCCAAAAATTGATAGTGCTATTTTTAAGACTATACTCAAAGAGTATCGTTCCGAAGCTATTTCTTTGTGGCATCTTATGCAATTTACTATTTTACTTCTTCTTCTTCTGTCTGTTGTTCTGAAGTTATTTCCTTGTGGCATTTTTATAATTAACTATTTAGATGGGAAATAAGCCACAATTAAATTGAAAAAAATAATTTTATTAACGTTTCGACGCCCAAATCAGGTGTCATTGTCAAAATACAAAATACTACTCAATTAAACAAAAATGTTGTTGCTTAATAAAAAATTCCTCTAATAATTTATTTAATCTGACTCATTTATATCGGCAATTCAGACATATATTATACATTTTAAAGTAGAATACTTTAAAATGATATTGCCAATATTTATGAGTTGCACTCCTGGGACGACGTTACTGAAAGATAGTTGATTCGATTACATGAAATCAACCCCAGCTCAAGAAGATCCGCACAAAAAAAATCATAGCATGTGATCTGTCTTTAAAAAGACAACCAAATGCAATGGTGACAGTAAAATTCTCGCGTTAGAGATTACATAGTAAATCACGAGGAAAAATCAGGAAAAAACCTCGTGATACTATCCCGACATCATAAGTATTAGGTCTTACATTTAGTTTACTCTCAAAACTAATACCAAATTCTGACTTTAATATATAAATATATGTTGTTTAAATTATGAATAATTATCAATACATAGATATATAAGTAATACTAAAATATACAGGTACAGGATGTAACAAAAATACAGGTCATAAATTTAATCACATATTCTAAGAACAAAAATAGTTCGATTGAACCTAATTTACCTTAGTACAAATGTCTACATAAAAAAAGTTACAGCCCTTTGAAGTAACAAAATGAAAATTGATTTTTTTAAATACAGTAAAAGCTGTGTTAACGGCCACCTGTCAAAACCGGCCACCTGAACTAACCGGCCAGTTTCAAAGTTCCCCAAACCAAAATTTGTGGACTACAAAACTTGGTATTAGGCCAATAGTTCTGTCATTTTTAGTGACCGTTATTGACAGGTTTTACTATATATCGAAAATTATTAGAGATATTTTATTGAAAATGGACATGTGGCATTCTTATGGCAGTAGTCTTTTAAAGAAAACTTATAGTGAAATTTAGACACCCCATAAAAACTTGATGGGGGTTTCGTCTTTAACCCCTCCCCAAACTCTTGTGTACGTTTTAATCTAATCATTATGGTGATACCATTAGTTAAACACAATGTTTTAAAAACTTTTTTGTCTCTTAATATTTTTTTGAAAAGTCAGTTTTTATCGAGATATTTTGAATATTTGCCAAATCCACCACATATTTGTATATATGGTTAAGTACGATTATGGAGACTTGGTAATAATATAAAAATTTATTTATGATTTACACCTTTAGGTATATTTTCAACCATGTTAAAAAAGAAGCCACATCTTGATAAAAGGTGCCTTATCGAAAAAATACAAAGAGGCAAAAAAGTTTTAAAAACATTGTGTTTAACTAATAGTATCGCAGTAATAGTTTAATTGGAACGTACACAAACATCTGGGGGGTTTAAAGAAACAAAACCCATAAAATTTTTAGGTAAACATATTAAAAAAGGAGCTGCAACTCGATAAAAACTGCCTTATCGAAAAAATATTAAGAGCCAAGAAAGATTTAAAAACATTGAATTGAACTAATGGTAGCACAATAATAATTTAATTGGAACGTACACAAAAGTTTGGGGGGTTTAAGGGAACAAAACCCCCATCAAATTTCTATGAGGTGCACAAATTTAACTCTAATTTTTTTTAAGATACTCCTGGCATAAGGATGCCACATGTCCATTTTCAATAAAAAATCTCTAATGGTTTTTGATATATTCAAAAAATCGATGTTCATTTTGTAACTTTAAAGGGCTGTAACTTTTTTATGTGCACATTTGTACTAAGGTAAGTTAGGTTCATTCGAACTATTTTTAGTCCCAGAATATGTGACTTAATGTAAGACCTGTATTTTTGTTACTCCCTGTATAATATGTATCTACTAACTCGATATGTTAGTGACTTACTAATCGTGGTATTTTCTTTCTATTGACTTCCTCTTTCAGTATGGGTAAGCACATCCTACTGCATTTTAGCGAGGAATTTGCGATACAATTGGTTTCATTCAGCATAACTAGAGCCGCTTCTTCGATGTTTCGGTTTTTACTATCCTGTTTCTTTCAGGACTATACTTGAATCTCTCCACTGAACTCTATGTTCATTATCTGAATTATGACTCTGTCTATTTTTCAATGTGCCTCCAGTAGGATGTCATTCCACTTTTTCGTGGTCTTCCCACTGATCGTCTTCCTATTGGGGAACCGTCTCTCGCCGTCCTTATTACTCTATTTGCTGTCATTCAGCTTATGTGGTCATTCCATTCTAATCTTCTGTTTTTCACCCAGTTATTAATGTTGTCCACATTGCATCTCCGTCGTATATCTGCACTTCTAGCTCTATGCCGTAGTGTCTAACCATCGATTTTTCGAAGTGTTTTTATCTCTGCTGTTTCTTCTACTTAGCCACATTTATTATTTTACTTATATGTAGTATGGTATAGTTAGACCCAAACCCAGACATCCAAAGTGAAAGTTATCCTCCAACACCAAATTGTTCGATATGGTCCACATAATGTTCAGAAGAAAGTCAGCCATTTTGAGCGTCGGGTTTAGGGGGGATAGGAGGGAGAAATCTACAAATTCGTAGTTTTTTAGGTTTTTCGTCAATATTTCTAAAACTAAGCGGTTTACCATGAACAACCTTCTACACAAAATTGTTCTACATTAAATTTGAAATAAAAAAGGCCCTATGCATAACCCTTCTAAAATGAACGGTTCCAAAGTTACGGAGGTAGTATAGTATAATTGGTCCAAAAAAAGGCCTAACCCAGACATCCAAAGTGAAAGTTTTCCTTCAACACCAAATTGTTCTATATGGTCCACATATTGTTCAGTAAAAAGTTAAACCATTTTGAGTGTCCGGTTTGGGGGGGAGATGGGGGAGAAATCGGTAAATTAGTAGTTTTTTTAAGTTTTTCGTCAGTATTTCTAAAACCTTGCTTTAGCTTAAGGAATGGCCTATAGAAAAATGTTCTACATAAAATTTAAAACAAAAAAGGTTCTATACATGATTGTTATATAGGCCATTCCCCGAACATACGCCTGTTTTGGTTTTCTTCGACAACGAATATTTTACTGTGCAACATAAGAAGTACGAAAGTAAATGGCGCTAATAATTATTCCAATAAACAACAATGTAATTTGCAATTTACTTTCGTTCTTTTTGTTTTGCACAGTAAAATATTCGTTGTCGAAGTAATCCAAAACAGGCATATGTTCGTGGAATATGGTAAAAAATCAATGGTTCCGGAGTTACGGATGGTGAAAAGTGAAGGTTTTCGATACTTTTTATATTTACCGATTTCTCCCTCCTCTCCCCCCCCCCCCAACCCGACGCTCAATATGGTGTGACTTTTTCCTGAACATTATGTGGACCATATAGAACAATTTGGTGTTGGAGAATAACTTTCACTTTGGATGTCTGGGTTTTTGGTATAGTTATATCATAAATATTGCCCAAAAAATATAAAAAGTATCGAAAACCTCGACCTTTCGCCCTCCGTAACTCTGGAACCGTTAATTTTATAACAATTATGTGTTGAACAATTTTTGTTTTAAATTTTATGTAGAATATTTTTGTATATAACATTGTTTACGCTAAAGCATAGTTTTAGAAATATTGACGAAAAACGTAAAAACCTACTAATTTACCTACTTCTCTCCCATCTCCCTCCCAAACCGGACGCTCAAAATGGTGTAACTTTTTACTGAACAATATGTGGACCATATAGAACATTTTGGTTTTGAAGGAAAACTTTCACTTTGGATGTCTGGGTTAGGCCTTTTTTTGGACCAGTTATAATATACTACCTCCGTTACTTTGGAACCATTCATTTTAGAAAGATTATGCGTAGGGCCTTTTTTATTTCAAATTTAATGTAGAACTATTTTGTATAGAGGGTAACATGCTAAACCGCATAGTTTTAGAAATATTGGCGAAAAACCTAAAAACCTACGAATTTACCGATTTCTCCCCCCTCTCCCCCCCAAACCCGACGCTCAAAATGGTGTGACTTTTTTCTGGACATTGTGTGGACCATATAGAACAATTTGGTGTTGAAGGATAACTTTCACTTTGGATGTCTGGGTTATGCCATCTTTTGGATCAACTATACTATACTATTAGGTAAATGCGCCACAATTTAAGTTGAAAATTTAATCTATTGACGTTTCGACGTCCACTTCGGAAATTACTACCGAAATACAAAATATTTAAATTGTGGCTTATTTCCCGAATAATAATCATTTATCAACAAAGACGCTCATTGTCATTTAAAAATAATTTGCCGAATAAAATAGTAAATTGCTCAAAGAGTATGTTTATACTATTATTAATTGAATTGACAATATCTTGTTTAACAAGTGCAAAAGCAAATTATTAACAAAAAGTTAGTTTAAACGTAAGACTTTTCTTAATTTAACTTATGTACTGCGATATCATCCATACTGATATCCATCAAAATTATGTACTGCGAAATAACGATATAGCAGTTATTTTCTAATTATAAAAATTTGGGATACAATTACCTCTATAAAATTATAATACATAGTCATCAAGAGAAAAAACTGAAATATATGCCATCTTCTTCTTATTGAGCTGTCTCCTTTCGATAGTTGTAGATCCAAATGGCAAATTGTTGCTTTGGAAACTGCTGAACGAAACATTTTTGCGAATTCAGAAGACGCTGTTAGAGCAAAAAGAGCCGCAAGCTGCCTGAATAAAATAATATGGAGAAATAAAAGTATCGGGAAAGAAATTAAAGGCAGAATTTACAAAACAGATATCAGATCAATAATGGCGTATGTGGCAGAAACACGACCTGACAGAGAGGACAAAGAGAGATCTAGAAACAGTAGAGATGAAAACCCTTAATAAAATCTATGGTAAGGAAATATGCGACAAAGCTAGCAATACAGATATACGACGGAGATAACAGAAGAATAGAATGGAATGACCATATAAGTCGAATGACAACAAATAGAGTAGTAAAGACTGCGAGAGATGGTTTCCCAATATGAAAACGATCAGTGCGGAGACCACGAAAACGATTAAATAACTTCATCATCATCATCATTGGAGCTACAACTCTTCGTGAGTCTTTGCCGCGTTTACTATGGCCCTCCACGTTTGTCGGTCCTGTGCCACTAATTCCCATTGCCGAGCTCCCATTTTCTCTAGATCTTCTTTGACTGCATCTTTCCGCCTTTTTCTAGGCCGCCCTACAGACTTTCTTCCATCTGGCCTTTCCCAGAACACACTGTTTATAAGGCGATTGTCGTTACTGCGTATTACATACCCTGCCCATCTGAGTCTATTAGCCTTTATATATCTGACTAGATTTTCTTTTCCGAATAGACTCTAGCTCGTTATTGTATCTGCGCCTCCATTCGTTTGTCACGCTGTCTCTGCAAGGGCCATAAATCATTAAAAGGCTTTTACGTTCCCACACCAGCAATTTATTTACTTCTCTTTTTGTTAGCGTCCATGTTTCGCTTTCATACGCGACTGCTGGTCGTATTATGGTCTTATATATCTGGATTTTTGCACCTCGTGAAAGAAGTTTTGACTTCATTAGATGTTTCATTGCAAAGAAAGATCTGTTTCCTGCCATTATTCGCGTTTCAACTTCGCGCTCTAATTTGTAGTCATTTTTGATTGTTGCTCCAAGATCTTTAAATTCTTTAACCACTTCGAAGTTATGATTGTTTATAGTAATATTTTGCCTTATTCGCCGTCGTTCTTGTTTTGAGATGACCATGTATTTTGTTTTGTCTTCATTTATTTTTAGACCGATGTTTAATGCAGCTTCCTCAAAGCTCGAGAAAATATTCTTGATTTCTAATGTTGATTGTGCTACTGCGTCTACGTCATCGGCAAAGGCGAGTATGATTTTTCCTCCCCGAGCAGTTAAGTCTGGTTTGATTTGTGGATACATTTTTAGCATGACATATTCTAAGGCCAGGTTAAACAACAATGGGGACAACGGATCTCCCTGTCTCAGTCCAGAATTTACGCAGAAAGCATTTGATATTTTTCCCCCTATTCTAACTTGTGCAAAGGAGTTGCTTATACACATTTGTGTTATCGCAGCTAGTTTCTTGGGTACGCCGAGCTCGATCATTGCTTCCATAATGTTGCATGATTAATTGAATCATAAGCATGTTAAAGTCTATAAAAATCTGATGCAGGTCCTGATTATATTCCCAATACTTTTCAAGCATTTGTCTTATTGTAAATATTTGATCAATAGTCGATCTGCCAGGCCTGAAACCACACTGGTAGTCACCAACTATTTCTTCGGCTTATGGTACTAATGTTTTTAATAATATCGAAGCCAATATTTTATACGTAGTGTTGATTAGTGAGATTCCTCTGTAATTCATGCATGATCCTTTTTTTCTTCACTTGTGTATTGGTACAATAATACTACCACACCATTCTTTCGGCATTATTTCTTGTTGCCAGGCCTTTTCTATTAATTGATGGATTCTACTTATGAGTTCATGACCGCCTGTTTTAATTAGCTCGGCATCAATATTGTCCAGACCAGGGAGTTTATCGTTTTTAAGCGTTTTTATAGCATGCGTGGATTCTTCCATGCTTGGTGGGGGTATTTCTAATTCGGCCGTTTGATCCTCATATTCTCCGTTGTTTCCACCATTTTCATTGTATTCACCAGTGAAATTTTGGATATTCAGGAGCTCTTCAAAATATTCAGCCCATCTCTCTATTATTTTGTTTTCGGCAGCCAGCATTTCTCCATTTTTATCTTTCACGAAATTGGTTGTCTTTATATACGAGTCTCTCTTATGTTTTCTTACATCTCTGTAGAAATTTTTACTTTGATTGCGTCTTTGTTTTCCTTCTACTTTTTCAATTTGTTGATGTAGATATTTTCTCTTTTTTTTTTACTAAGTGTTCTTCTAGCTGCGGCTCTCTCTCTCTGTGGAATCGTGTACGTTTTTCTTCTGATGGAACAACCTACTGGAGGCATATTTAAAAACAGACGCAGTCAGGTCTATACAAAATATAATAAGAAGTTGAGTTTATGTACTAAATAATTTAACTATCTTCTCATAAAATCGTCCCAGGCACGCAACTCAAAAATATGGACAATATCATTTTAGAGTCCTCTACTTTAAAATGTATAATATATAATAAAATATAATATAATTGGTTGAAGAATATCCGGGAGTGGACAGGAATAAAGAAAGCAGAACACCTATTTAGAATAGCTCGAGACAGAGACAGTTTCGCCATGTTAATCGCCAACGTCAAGGGGACTTGATAGGGCACGTTAAGAAGAAGAAGAATATATAATATTATGTCTGAATTGTCAATATGAATGGGTCGAATAAAACTAAACAATTAGATGATTTTTTTTACCAAGTAACAATTGCAAACTCTTCTTTGTCTTCAGCTCTTCTTATTAGCTGTTCAAAATTTAGCCCTGTCCATTGTCGGATGTTTCTGAGTCACGATAGTCGTTTCCTTGCTAGTCCTCTCTCTTTCCTTTCACTTTAAGTTGAGCATATTGGTACTTATTATTTCTCAGCATGTTTTTAAAACTTTCACTGTGTTGAAAAGTTCTCTTTCCTTGCCTGTTGCAGCATGCAGCACTTCTTCGTTTGAGGTATGCCATGTGCACAAAATTTTGAGGATTCTCCGGTAGATATACATTTCAGAGGCCTCCAATTTATTTACTGTTTATGTTTTAAGGGTCCATGTCTCAAGTGCAAAGAGAATAGTCGAACAGGCCTAGCATTTGGATAAACGTAGTCGAATTTCGAGTTTTATTCGAAAATCACAAAGTGGTTTTTTGATTTTTTCGAAATATTTTCTGGCCTGTTCTATTCTCGATCTTATTTCTAGATCAGGATTTAGGCTGCTATCGATCCAACATCCCAAGTAATTAAGTCTATTGAACTGTTCTATGTGTCCATTTATTGTTCAAGGTTGAGGCACGTTTTGGTTTTTTCGAATTGACATCACTTTGGTTTTTTTAATGTTAATTTTCATACCAAATTGCTCACAGGTAGAGTTGGTCTTGTCGATGAGTCGTTGTAGACTTAAGTCGGAATCCGCAATCAACACTGTATCATGGGCATATCTGATGCTGTTGATATTTACGCCATTCACCTTGACTTCATCCTTGGAATCCTCCAGAACCTCTTTAAATAGAAACTTGATGTAAAAATTAAACAGCAGTGGTGACATAACACATCCCTGTCTAACTCCTCTCCTAATTTCTACTTCTTCAGGTATGTAACCTGTAACGTTACAAACGTCACATCTTTGATATTTTATTTTTAAATAATTATTTTCTTTATTTCATTTAATATTTCATTAGTAATAATTTTCTTCTATTTGCTTTACAAGTATTCTTCGTTAAAAACTCTTTTATTATCTTTTAAAACTTTTAGTATCCTCTTTTATTCCATTCTTTTGTTATCTTCTATTTAATATATCTCTTTTCGTCTAAAATCTAAATCATCATACTGAACGTCCCCCGTATATTCTTACTCTTTAAATATCTGTCTTTCAATACGGAACATGCCTGCCACTACATAGTACTTGGTCTTCATTTCAAATGTTGTTTTCAATGACAGTGACACTTCATCCGTACCTGCTGACAAACTGAAAATGGAAGGGAAGAATTATTCCTTAAAAAGGCATGATAATTAATAAGGTAATTTGAAAATTAGATCTATTTTCCATCAATACTTAATACTCTCTTGGGGTGAGTTATTATTCTCATGGTCAGTTTTAAATACTTATTTCTTTCTAATTTTCATATACCGGGTGGTGAATTGGAAAACGGGCCATAGGAAACTCAATGTAAAATTATAAACTGTTGAATTCCTGCTTCCCTAATTATTCTACATCAAAAGACATGAGAAACTCTTTGTAGGGGATTGAAATCTTTATTGAAAACCATTGTTAAAACTGTTCTACGAATTAAACACATTCCAAAATTTTGTAAAATATAATAAATTTTATCAAAGTTTTTGCCACATTTAGGCCACACACAGTGCAAGAATGTGTATAAGGTTGCCTTCGGTCACAATGAAATTATTATATTAACAATATTTTGAACTGTCAGTATTTTTATTTTAACGTCTTTATTGTTTAAAAAACAATAAAGTCGAAAAGATGTCCTCGGTTGAGGAGAAAGTATCTAGTAATAATAAATTTAGTTAAGTTTTATTCAGTAAATAGTTTGCGTACCGTCAGAAATAGTAACCTGTCGCCTTACTTTTACTCACTTACTTAGGTATGGCAAATGTATTCTATTTTTCAAAATTTTGGACTCTGTTTAAATCGTAGAACGATTTTAACTTTTGTTTTTAATACAGATTTTAATCCTCTACAAATAGTTTCTCATGACTTTTGATGTAAAATAATTAAGGAAGCAGGAATTCGACAATTTAGAATTTTACATTGAGTTTCCTATGGCCCGTTTTCCAATTCACCACCCGGTATATGCACGTTTAGTATTCAAATTTTAACTAGTAGTATCAATCTTAATTCCATTTAATTGTTCCTTTGCCAAGAACTACTTTTTACGATTGTTTGGCAAATTCTCGTTTTTGGTTTTTCTTTTTGATGTTTGATATGTGTTTTTATCTTATAGTTTTTGGGAATAAAACCTTTTCTCCCTTCGACAGCTTCAAACCATCCACACCGGTGATGGAACATAAGGCGAAGACAACAAGATGACATCCAGACTGCAACAACCATTACCTCTAGCTGCAGGGGCCTAGGGCCGAACATCTGCCCAGGTCCACAAGAAGTCAACAGCAGTACCATTCAACATCAAGAAGTTACCATCGAACCAAACACCATAAAGCCATAAGTATAATCTACAAATTGTTAGTTTTTGGCAAGAATTTGAATATACTTGTTAATGCACTTAATAAGTCACATTTTAATTATATTTTTATTGAACAATAAACATGATTGGTTAAAAATACTGTTTTGTTTGCTTCCATTCCGAATTTTCATAGTTCATTTCTAAGATTAGGACAAGACGAACACACACCCTGGGAAACTGAGCTAAGCTAAGGGTGTAGCGATGGCTACCTTGGATGATTGAGGTAATACTCTCGAATATTATTTCAATTAGCTGGGGTAGCCTATCGCCTTTTTTCGTTTCAAACCTTCGATCCTAACTCTTTCGTTTTGGTTCCAGTACAAGATTTTTTAGTAAATTGATGTCTTTTCTATCTAATCCGACTTCTGGCAAACGTTCTTATAGTAGGTCGTGTCTTACTCTTATTATAAATATTTTTAGTATAATTTATTAATGTTTTTTATTAACTCGAAGTGAATGTCGAAACGTAAAAATAAACTTATTGTAAAATAAATTATGGCTTATTTTCAATAAAACAGTAATTTGTTAAATCGCGGATTCAATATTGAGGATGTCAACATCCTCAGAATATTGGCAGCTGCGAGTGATGATGAATACAGGTCACATAATAATATTATCTGCAATTTCGCATATTCTAGGTTTAAAATCGTGATAACCAGAGAACGGTGCTTTATAGGGAGTAAACCATTAATACCTTTTTTGTAGAAAATATCACGGTCTATATACTTTACTTCATTCATTTTTCCGTTTCAACTCTCATTATTTCAGAGATTTAAGCAAAAAAATATGCGACCTTTGATTGCCCAATAAATGACCGTTTTGGAGTGTAATTTTCAGGGGCAACTACGAATTGCATGAAAATTTGGATTTAGGTTCTACTTACCCTCCACTTCAAAGTTGGATTTGTGCCGTGGGGTGACAGTCACCCCTTCTCGGGGGTGAAAAGGCATACCTTCAAGATATGCCCGGAAATGAATAAATTGACTGACTATATGCAATTTTTGTTCCCTAGAGTTTTTATGTAAGTCAATACTTTTCGAGATACATATTTGCAATTGAAAAAGTTTATTTTTCGAGAAGAAACTTACGTTATCGAACGGTTTTCGACAGATAACTCAAAAAGTAAATATTTTTTCGAAAAAACATTCTTATCAAAAGTGTAGCTTAAAAAAAACAAAAACAGGGTGTTTCAGTTAAGTCTATAAACCGAGTAAAAGCAAAATTATAGTTTAAAAAAAATACGTTCTTATTCGTCTAATTCCAAATCGAATATTTCAACATAAAATCACCGAAAAATTAAGAAATTCTAGGGAAAAACTGATTAACATTTTTTAAAGTGTTTAAAGAAATGTTTAACCTTTAACTACACGCGCTGGCGTACTTTGTACGCCAGATATAAGAATTCTACTGGAAATATATTTAAAAATTTAATTTTTGACCTTGCTTATTTTTCTAACCTATCACTGGAATGTGCTTTACAATTTGGTTTTAGTTTCGTTATAATCGGCGTTCTGGAAAGATCGTAATTTACATTTTATTATTTGTTGTTTCCGGTGGTGGACAATATACCCCAGGATTATATTACTATAAGTCATAATATAAGTACATATTTTAATTGTTTTTTAGTCATTATGGCAAAAAATATATTTTCCTTTGTAAACAATACTTTTTCTCCTGTAAAAAATCACATTTAAAAACATTTTTTATTAGTAATTTTATTTATCATGGAATCCAGTTATTCCATGATTCCAGTTATAAATCCCAATTGGCTTACTGAAAAGGAACTCCAAGTATTCACTTATGCCGAATAAGGTTTAAAACAAACAACTAAGTGTATTTTTTCAAAAAAATTAAACAAATCCGCTGTTTTTAAGTGTATTTTCTTGTGGCGTACAAAGTACGCCACGCGTGTAGTTATGTTATAACTTGATGCGCGGGTACATAGTTAAAGGTTAATGTTTTACAAAAGTTTCTGACATCAAAAATTAATGAGTTACGCTGAAAAAAAAAGTGAGCCCCTTTTTTTGGTAAAAAAAAACGTGAAAATCTTTCTCTATTTAGCACCCTGAATAAAATTAATCGTTACTGCTTTACCATTTACTAAAAATGTGTATATACAGAGTGAGTTTTATGTATGGAAACACTCAATTATCTCGAAAACGGCTTGCACGATTTTATAGATTTTGGTGGTTAAGGGTTTTCTGAGGCAACCAATATTATATATGGTGGTAATTATATTGTTGTCCGATTTTCCGTTTTTCTGCAAATCTAGTGAACTTTCTTATTTCAAATGGAACACCCTGTATATTTTTTGCGTTTTGAAGTTCTAAAGCAATTCTTATTATTTTTCATGTTATATTCCCTATACCTAAATGCCATAATTTCGGAGTTATTGCTACATTTATTAAAAAAAAATTTTAAGCAAATTATAAAAATAAATTTTTTTGGCTCGGGTAAATATTATTTTAGGTTCCTTGGGAACAATTTTGGGATCATTGGGAACAAAAAGATTTTCTGGAATTTTTCTATAAAATTAATCGTCTCCGAGTTATAAACAATTAAAAACTGAAAAAAACCGAATAATGACAATTTTTAATGTTCAAAAACACAAATAAAAATTATTGTTTTTGAAACTGCTTAATGCCCAAATTCAAGTTCAAGCCTTATTTTATCAGATACCGATAAGTAAATTGAACTTGTTTTATATTAAAATATTTTTTTTTAGTTGTTAATTCAGCCCGATCGCCCGTCCTCTCATATGCGCTTTATTAACAAATTAAAAAGCGATGTTTTAGAATAAAACGTGCCAAAAACTCTTATGGCGAGCTCCTAGAAAAAGGGTTGAGCTTGAATTTAGGTACTTCATAATTTCTAAAATTATATTTTTTATTTGTGTTTTTGAACCTTGAAAATCGTCATTATTCGTTTTTTTTTCACTTTTAAATTGTTTTTAACTCGGAAACGAATAATTTTATAAAAAAATTATAAAAGAACTTTTTTGTTTCCAATCATCCAAGTAACCTAAAGTATTATTTACCTGAGCCGAAGTAATTGATTTTTATAATTTGTTTAATTTTTTTTTTAATAAATGTACCAATAACTATATTATGGCATTTAGGTATAGGGAATATAACGTGAAAAATAATCAGTATTTCTTTAGGACTTCAAAACGCCAAAAATATACAGAGTGTTCCGTTTGAAATAAGAAAGTTCATTAGATTTCCAGAAAAAAGGACGACAATGTAATCACCACTGTAATATCGTCCGCCTTAGAAAACCTTTACTCACCAAAATCTATAAAAATTGTGCAAGCCGTTTCCGAGATAATTGAGTGTTTCCATACATAAAACTCACTCTGTATTGTTTATAGTAACTCTGATAACACTCTGATATGTAAGTTTGACAGGATTGAATTGCTTATTTTTGAAAAAATTTGGTTGTATAGTAATTTTTTTTTATTTGGAAGAATTAACTTTTTTAGAAATAATTTAAAAAGTACTAGTGATACGAAAAATCTCTAAGGAAGAAAAATGTAGGTTTTGTTGTTATAAAATATGCTTGCTTGTTGGATTTTACTTTTCCGTAAGACAAAAATTGGTTAAGATATGGCTATTCAAAGTTTACATACACTCGTGTATAGTGATTTATTCAAGCTCTTTCAACTATAACCTTTTTAAAAATAAGCACTTTAAACCGGTAAATCTGACAGATCTTATAAAAAATAGAAAAGTAAATTGTTTGTATAGCGGTAAATATTGATTTCATTTGGGGAGTTAAACACGGGGACATTTTCTTGCTTTTTACCAAAAAAGAGGAGCCAACATTATTTTCTGAGTAGCTCGCTTATGTTTAATACTAAGAACTTTTCTATACAATTAAAATGAAGCTTTTTGTAAACACTTTAAAAAAGTTTAAATGGAGTTTTCCCGAAAAGTGCGTAATTTTTCGGTGATTTCACGTTGAAATATTCGATTTGGAATTAGACGAATAAGAACGTATTTTTCATGAGCTACAACTTTGCTTTTACTCGGTTTATATACTTTACTGATACACCATGTTTTTAGTTTTTTAGTTTTTTTTATAAGCTAGAATAAGCTAAAAATAAACTTTTTCAATCGCAAATATCTCAAAAAGTATTGACAGACATAAAAACTCCATTCAACGAAGATTGATTATAATCAGTCAATTTATCCATTTCCGGGCTTATCTTGAACGTATGACGTATGTTTTTCACGCCTAAGAAGGGGTGACTGTCACTCCCCAAGTAAAATCAACCAACGGCACAAATTTAAATTTGAAGTGGAGGGTAAGTAGCACCTAAATCCAAATTTTCATGCAATTCGGAGTTGCCCCTGAAAATTACACGGTATTGCCGTATTTCCCGTTCATTTACTGGACTATGACCCCAGATAAAAAATAACGTAGAAAAGGAATAGATGGGAAGTTTTCACATAGTATGTGTAATGACGTATTCAATATATTATACACATTATTTCATTCATAGAGATTCTGACCAATAAAAAGCTACAGAAATAAAGTTACAGCGACTATTTCATTCATAGAGATTCTGACCAAATGAAACCTACAAGAATAAAAATTACAGCAATTATTTCATTCATAGGAGATTCTAAAAAGAAAAATTAAAGTGATAATTTTTGATAACATCCCGTCGTCAAGTATATTATGTCAGATGCCCTTCGTTGCTACTAAAAAATACATTCAGTGACATTAATGACAATTAATGTTTTAAAAGTTATAAAAGTGATGACTTTCGACCGTCAAATATTTATAATAACTCTGTGTTTAATTGTACTAATTTGTACTTACATAAATAAATTAGAATAAAATTTTGGTTTTGAACAGGTTTATTCATGAAATAATCGCAGCAAATTGCACTCGATCTCTAAAATTATTATCGAATTGTTACCCTCGTGACACTGTCAAAGTGTCACTCGGGAAAAATTCGATAATTTTAGAGCTTTTGTGCAATTACTACTGATAATTTTTGATAATTTCCCGTCGTCAAGTTTTTAACGTCAGATTCCTTTCGTTGCTACTCAAAAATAGATTCAGTAACATTAATGAGAATTAATGTTTTACAACTTGTCAGAGAGAACACCAAGAAACAGGTTTATCAAATACTCAGGCGAAGATATCAATAAAATGTTAGTTGAAATGATTTAAAAAACAGTATTATTCATGAAATAATTATACCAGATTCTTCTTCTTCTTTACGTGCTATCTCCGCAACGGAGGTTGGCAATCATCATGGCCATTCTGATCTTAGACGCTGCTGCTCTGAACAGTTCGGTTGATGTGCATCCGTACCATTCCCTCCAGTTCAACTATGAAATTCTACTTCTTTCTACATTTCTCTTGCCCTGGATATTCCCCTGTATAATTAATTGAAGTATGTTGTATCTCTCATTACGCATAACATGTCCCAGGTACTGCAGCTTTCGTGTCTTGATGGTTTCCAATATTTCCAGTTTTTCTTAACTCTTCTCATGACTTATTTGTTTGTTACATGCTCGGTCCTTGATATCTTCAGTATCCTTCTATAATACACCCACAGTTCAAATGCTTCCAAGTTTTTTGTAGTCGACGCGTTAAGTGTTTACGCTTCTATCCCGTAAAGCAGAGTCGAGAAAATATAACACCTTGCCAGCCTAAGTCTCAAGTCTAATTTCAGTTCTCTTGCACAAAGTACCATTCTCATTTTATTGAACCCTTTTTCAATATTAGCTCTAATTTGAATTTTTTGTAATATATGTAATAAATAATTTAAAATCGACCAAGAGGCAGCGCTGAAAAATCTCATTGAATTTACTAAAGTTAAATTTTTCACAGTTGATTACTGTGATTGTGTAGAGAAACATACTGCGGTTGGTCAAGCGAAACGTAGAACAGGGGTTACTGAGAGGGTATCAAATTTGCTTTCCTACGAAGGTAATTAAATCTATTTACTAAGGCTGAAAAACAGTACACACATTCTAAATTAAATATAAATAAAAGTTTTTATAGTCGGTCAGCTGCATGACGGGACACAGCCGGTCGGTCGGCATCAATAGTCGATTGAGGAAATGAAGCATTTTGGCTCGCAATTTTTTCGTCCAGCATGGATTTACTTAAAATTTTCACAGAAAGTAGGGAAAAGGCCAAGGATCATTTTCTATATCATGTCGTTATCATACCTTAAAACCTTGGGGGTGGTTGCCACCCCATCTCGGGTTGGGAATTTTTTATTACATTTTAACCATATAATTCGATGGAAACAGTGATTCTAAGAAAAAAACGTTTTTTACATTTTTTTCGTAAAGCTAATATTTTTCGAGTTATTCGCTCTTGAAAATAAGAGTTTTTCGACGAAAATATCGACTTTTTTAGACTGTTTTTTGAGAATTCCTCGAAAATATTCTATATATTTTTGGCGATAAAAAGTTTCTTCAAAAACGATTTTGTAAGATTTGTAAAGAGCTATGAGACTGTGTAAATTAAATTCCGTCATAGCCCTTAGTTTTTAAATGGGGCGGGTTTAAAGAGCTCGAATAAGGGGGTGTTTGCTGGTAAATAGAGGGTTTAAACAGCTACATCTGGCTAACTGTTCACTGTAATGAAAATCTAAGCACAGGGTAATTTTAGTCATTAAAAAAGCTGCAATTTAGTAGTTTTTATTTTTTTTTCAGTTCTTCAGTATTTTCGGAGATATCTTGAAGTAAAAGGTGAAAAATACCATATTGCAAAAAACCCATTTTGTCTTTAAAAACCAATTTTTCCAAAATTAGGCATTTTAAATAGGTCAAAATCCTTGAGTGTATTTATAATATAAATATAAAAAGGAACTATAGAAAGGTAGTACCAATTTTGAATTAGGAAGGTAGTTAGGGGGTTGTTTTTACTGATTTTTTCGTAGAGAAAAAAAAACGACATTTTATTGATCATAAGTGGCTTAATTTTCATGCTAGAAACTTTTTATTATTTTTTTTTGAATGGACTAATTGTATACTTGAAAAAAATTATTTAAGTTTTCCTCGAAAAATGCAAATTTTTCCCATTATTTGACTTTGAATATTTCAAATTATACATTTGACGAAAAAAGCTAACCTTTAACATGCCGTACCTATCTCGGTTTTTATTGGTCTTAAAAATATTATTGGAAAAGAATTTGATTTGTGTTACTAAAAGATACAATTTTTATTTTCACAGTTTTTGGACTAAATGGATATTTTTCGAGGTATTCTCAAAAAACCCTCTAAAAAAGTCGATTTTTTCGTCGAAAAACTGTTATTTTCAAGCGCGAATAACTCGAAAAATATTAGTTTTACGAAGAAAATGTAAAAAACATTTTTTGCTTAGAATCACTTTTTCCATAGAATTAAACGGTTAAAATTTAATAAAACATTCCCACCCCCGAGATGGGGTGGCAACCACCCCAAGGTTTTAGCGTATGATAGCGGCACGATATAGAAAATGATCCTTGGACTATTCCCTACCTTCTGTGAAAATTTCAAGTAAATCCATGCTCGACGAAAAAAATTCGAGCCGAAAGGCTTCATTTCCTCAAACGATTATTGGGGCCGACCGACCGGCTCTGTCCCGTCATACAGCTGACCGACTATAATACCTTTTTTTATATTGAATTTAGAATGTGTGTACTGATTTTCAGCCTTAGTATTTTTATTTTTCAGCGCTGCCTCTCCGTCTAAAATTGTACCAATAAAAAAATAGCGTTCAAGTATTCGTAGATGACTGGTATTAAGAACACTTGCTCTATTTTAAGCACTAGACCTTAATATCCACTTTTAATATTATTTTACAACCCTTGCCGTGGACACAGTGACTTTGCTGATAAACAAACCTCTGTAATTTTTAAAATACCACTTGAATATTAATCGAAAAAATTACACTTCAGCCTCTTTAAGGAGCTTTTTATCTCTCAGCCAAAAGGGAGCCAGAAGGGTTGCCAAGCAGTCGTAAATTAGATTTTTAAAATTGCAAATACCCCACTCGCAACGGCAATTTATTATTGATTATTCTCGGAAACCCGAGATAAGAACTTCTTCCAATATTAACGCCTAATTCCCTGCATCTTCTGAGCCCATAAAAATCTTTATCTAAACTCGCACTATATTTTCTTTACTTCAATAAATTACAAATTGAATAATTTAGTCTGGACTTGGAGGTTTTAGAAACCTGCGTTTGAATAATGAATCTGTCTGTTTGTCGAGATATAGCACTGGGGATGTTAAAACTATCGGTTCATTTTTCAGACAATATCAAAGAAGTTTTGTAAAATTTTCAACGCGAATTTTCAGTGCAATTTGTTTCAAAATAAGATATATCAAAAGTGTAAAAATAATCAGAAGCAAAATAATTTTAAATTGATCATTCTTACGTCAAAATATTTGCTTAAAAATGCAAGTGGATCAGCTATTGGTCAAATCTTATTATTTGAGGTAATTACTGCTCGTCACTATTGGACCAATAGGACCGAAGGTACATGACTAAGGCCCTATGATTATGCCCTATGATCAGGTCATGCTTCTGTATTTGATTTTTTGGTGTCATTGTTTTATATGGGTTAAATCCTATCACTTGGTACGCCGTCACGAATTGGACAAATTGAACGAAGGTACAATATATCGTAATGAATTACTTTTAAAGAAAACATGATGCCAGAATGATTTATTAATAAAAACATTATCTTTTTCTTCATGTGCCATTTCCTCTTGACCATCATGGCAATTCGCAATTTCGATACTGTTGCTCTAAATAGATCAACAGAAGTGTAGTTAACGACGTTCTACACCTTCGTTGCGGGGTATGCCTCTCAGAGGAAAGGGGGGAAACTTATATGCAAGCGAAACAGTATTTTCGAAACAGTATTTTCACTTTTATTTAATAATGGTACGGTAAACAATCCTCATTTTTTAATATGTTATTCCTTGCAAAAAAACCTTTAATTTAAGCACAAATAATTAAAAATCGTAAATTTGAGTCAAAAGTTATTAACTTTTTAAGAGCGAAACATGATTTCGAAACAGTATTTTCACTTTTATTTAATAATGGTACGGTAAACAATCCTCATTTTTTAATATGTTATTCCTTACAAAAAAACCTTTAATTTAAGCACAAATAATTAGGAATCGTAAATTTGGGTCAAAAGTTATTAACTTTTTAAGAGCGAAACAGTATTTTCGAAACAGTATTTTCACTTTTATTTAATAATGGTACGGTAAACAATTCTCATTTTTTAGTATGTTATTCCTTACAAAGAAACCTTTAATTTAAGCACAAATAATTAAAAATCGTAAATTTGTGTCAAAAGTTATTCACTTTTTAAGAATTCCCATAAGAGCCCATGTTAAAACTTAACTTTGAACCTTAATAGTAAATAAACGGCACGGTAAAACAATTTTTAAAAAATCAAGTCTTAGTTTTTTGAAGTAAACTATAACACACTAAAATTTCATGCAAATCCTTAATTCTTTGCCGAAGGTGTAGAACGTCGTAGCAGATGCGTCTTTTCCACGACTTCTTCTACCATGTATTCTTCCTTGTATTATTAGTCCAATCGGGTTAGACGAATAACAGGCCTAACCTTGCATTAGGGGCTGGCCCAAATTTTAGTTTTCTAATCTGTAGGGGGGGTTAATAGTAGTGTAAATTTAAAATATCGACTGAATTGCGTTGTTGCGTTAGCCGCCATCTAGATTTTAAACGAGAACCGTTTTTGCTCAAAATCTCCGCCATTTCAACTTTTCGACAAAAAGTATAACAACCAAAATTGTTGAAAATGTGATTTTCTATCATTTCTATTACAATTTTTTCGTGCCGTCGATATTTTCCGAGTTATGGCGGAATATAGTGACAGTTAGAGCATAATTATTGAATTATCTCGTTTATTATTAGCTTTACGACAAAAATATTCCTATATAAAAATAGAGAGAATTAAATTCTACACAATTTAAGTATCTTTCAATTTTTTTGCTAAAGTTAATATTTAAGGTAGTACGTATGCGATAATGGCGCGAGCGTAAGACCCGATTGGTTTTGTAGCAATTCTTTTTGTTCAATATTTACGCTATTTTCAACTAAAATTGTCCCAAATATGATTTCGTACAATTTCTTGTTAACAATTTTTTTATGCGGTTGATAGTTTCCTAGTTAAGTGGGAAAATAGTAAAAAGTGGTGGGGGGAGCATAATTACTAAATTGAATATTGTTTCTAAGGTGCCCCAAATTTTATAATTCTATCCTTTAGGGGAGATCAATAGTAGTGTAAATTTAAAATCTCGACTGAATTCCGCCGTTGCATTAGCCGCCATATCGATTTTAATGGAGAACCGTTGTTGCTTAGTATCTCCGCCATTAGGGTTAAGGGGGAAATTAGTGGAAGCGGAGGGGAAGCATAATTATTGAATTGCCTCATTTATTATTAAGTTTACGACATAATTGTACATAAACAAAAATAAAGATAATTATATTTTATACAATTTTTGAAACTTACCAATTAAACACCAACCAAACTAAGTACATAAAAGACATAAATAATAACTTATATGCATTAAGTTCACTTAGTTTTATTAACTAGCTGGTTTGATTGGTTGAATTTGTCTGTCGATAATTAAGTTTCATGTCAGCTAACATATTTTAATATTTCAACAATTTTTTTTTAAATTTTGGACCCTGTTGAGAGGAATTTTCCCATTCCCCACCTCGTAGACGCGGCACCGGTCCTCTCGAAAAATTGTAGTAAATTATAATTGCAACAATTTCAGTCCTTACACTTTTTGTCGAAAAGTTGAAAGGGCGGAGATATTGAACAAAAACAATTGCTATAAAACCAATCAGGTCTTACGCTCGCGCTTTTACCGCATACGTACTACCTTAAATATTGATTTTATCAAAAAAATTAAAGATATCAAAATTGTACAAAATTTAATTCTCTTCATTTTTATGTAGGCTCAAATTTGTTGTAAAACTAATAGTAAACGAGAGAATTCAATAAATCAACAATTATGTTTTAACTGTCACTATTTTTTACCCATAACTCGAAAAATATCGAGCGCACGAAAAAAATTATAATAAAGAAAATTATAGAAAATCGCATCTTCAATAATTTCAGTTTCTACACTTTTTGTCGAAAGTTGAAAATGGCGGAGATATTGAACAAAAACTGTTCTCGTTTAAAATCAAGATGGTGGCTAACGCAACCTCCAAATTCAGTCGAGATTTTAAATTTAAACTACTACTGACCCCCCTAAAAAGAAGAAAAATAAAATTTGGAGCAGCTTCTAATGCAATTCGACTTCCCGACTGGGCTATATTAATTTCAACAAGTTAAAACGCTCGTCCCTCATGACGTATTCTAGATATTGCAGTTTCCTAACAATAAAACTATATACATTCTCGTATTTCGTTGTGAATAATATTGTAGTCAGCAGCGATGCCAAATTTCTGATGCGAAAAGAATTGTTTAACAAGTTTTCATGTACCTATATAGCGGCAGGAATAAACTTAATATTACCTACTAAGGGATAAACCAAAAAGCTGAATTATCTTAAAGTAACATCACGGAATCAAATCTCTAATTTAAGTTGATCAGACTGCTTATAACAAGTACAAGAAAAAAGTTACTATGGTAATATAAAGTGGCATCGATATACGGATGCCACATTGCAAAACGATGCCAAATTGTTGGTAAATGCATAATGTATCGATACCAAAATGATAGCAAGATATATTCTTTTTCTTAAGCTTCCATCTTCTATAGAAAGTTGGATATCAAGATGGAGATTTTTATTTTACTTAGAGCAGCTCTAAATAGTTGGCATTCCTTGAATTTCGTAACAAGAAGGAACATTTCTTTTACCTTTTATTTTGCCCTTTATAATCAAACGCAGCAGACTATAATGAGGACCTCTTACTATATGACCGAAATATTCTAGGTTTCGCCTCTTAAATTTCTGTATAACCTCTTCCTTCTTATAAACCCTATCGTTGCATTCTTCGATAACAGCTACGCTAAAAAGCTTCAAATTTCTTAATATCCAATTGCTTCAATATCCAGGCCTCAGATCCGTAAAACAAAGTTGTAAAAACGTAGTAGCGCAACAACCTTATCCCTAGATCCATTCTTAGGTCTCTCATACATAATCAGGATACTACTACTACTACTACATATTGTTACACACTTCAAGTTGCTGTCGTAGTTCATCCGACGTTATTTACCAGCTATATGTAAATAATTTTGGTGTTGACGGTGACCCAGTGTGTTGGTGCGGGATTGCTACCCCGATGATGGGGTTCATTAGGTTGAAACACTAAATACTGCAATCGCCAGTAACTTGGCGACAGCGAATACGCACAACGTCACAGAGACTGATGATCATCCCCTAAGCCAGGGGTTCCCAACCGGTGGTACGCGGGAAGATTTCAGGTGGTATGCGTCACGTGGGTGGAACAAGCGATTACGCTGGGACTCTGCCTGTGAAAGTGCCAGCGCAGTTATTGTGCTTCCATATGAAGCTATGAAGAAGTTTTTGGTGAATCCTGGGACTTAGGTGTTAAAAAGAATGGTGTTAAAAAACCTTAACTGCAGGCCAATCGGAAGTTCCACTAAAGCTATTTACAGTGTGGTTTTATAGTGAAGTCTTGCACAGAAAATAGTGACAATCCTATTGCTCAATGTGTTGCTTGTTTCGAAACGCTTTCGAACCAATGCATGAAGCCTTCTATGCTGATACGTTACCGACACACAAATCACTCTGATTGGTTGGTAAGCTTATCTATTTTTTTAAGAGAACCTACTTATTTAAAAAAAAAAGTAATTCATAACTAGCTAAACTAGCTTTGAAAATATGGTACTAACTTAATAAAGGCATCCTATCTTGCTAGATGTATAATTGCAAAAGATGGAAAGCCTCACACAATAGGTGAGACCCTTTTACTACCGCCCGATGTGAAAATGGCCCAAACCGTGTTAGGTGAAAAGGCAATCAAAGAAATTTAAAAAAGACCATTGTCAAACAATATAGTGAAAAGGCGAATTAGTGATATGTCTTCAAATTAGTGATATGTCAAGAATGCAAATATTTTGCACTCCAAATAGACGAACGCAACGATATAACAAACATAGCACAGCTACTCGGATTTGTACAATTTGATTTTTATGAAGAAGTTATAGAAGAGGTTTTGTTCTGCAAACTACTTGAATCAAACACTACAGAGGAACTGATATGTCAGGTAAATTTATATAGCAAGCAGCAAAAATAAAGAAAATTGCTCCTGAATGCCGAAGTACACATTGTGTCATACACCGAGAAGAATTAGAATTAGAAACAATTAGTAGAAATATTTCTAAAACATTATGATTGGGGGGGGGGAGCTTCCTTCCATTTCATACCCCCCTCCCCCCACCGGTGTTTGGTGGTACAGCGAAATCTTCAAAATATTTCAGGTGGTACGTAGTTGCTAAAAGGTTGGGAACCCCTGCCCTAAGCCACTCTGCAATTTTGGGTTTGTGCGTCTCACCAAGTTAACTGGCGATGACTATACTTGAATATATTTATTTTAATCACTATGTATGACAGTAACTAGTTGGTGTAATGGATGGACAACCGTCTCGACTCTAACGAAGACTGTTTCTCAATAATGAATAATCTCTGTCTATTTTTTTACGTATCTAAAAATAAATCGTGTTTGTTTGTTATGATTGACTATTCTTTAACGTGAAGAGTTACTAATACAAGTATTATTGCTGACTTAGATGTTTTCAATATGTGTGGCCTAGATTACATAAAACTAATGTCACCCATTTACTAAATCCAAACAATGCATGTGAATAATATTTACCTAAGGCTTTTAAAAATTAAATTGATTAAATACTCTTATTTTTTGGATGTTAATATAAATCCTTTAAACACTAGGGTGACAAACCTTTCTGGAATTTTCGGCCAGGTAAACAAAAAAAATTGTTTACCAGTATTTAATTTGTTTCATCTGTTCTAGTATTAGTTCGAGACTAAAATGGACCGGTGTATACAATTCCAGAAACAGGATAGGAGTATAAATACTGACAATTTAATTAACCCTCATAAGGCGGTGCGGGGTGCAGATGCACCCCAGACCTCGTATTTTTCACCTATCTTTTTTAATATTTTTATTTTTCATTTTTGTCCATTTTTTTATTCGCATTAAATTCAATTCTTAATGCATTCCACCCATTGCAGCATTTAAAACTCTTTGCGTTTAAGTGCTTTTTTGGAAAAATGACTGTAGGGTGCAAATGATGAAAATTTAATATTCTGAATTTGACGTTTCTGATGTTCCACCTGGAGCTAACAAAGCTGCGGGACAAGGAGGTCGGTCTTACTTATGTCAGAGAAAAAAGACCGAAAGTCCCGGCATAACTGTATTGTGTGCAAAAACTTTGTGTTGCTCATTCTGTGCAAAATTTCATGTGTTTGTCTTGCAACGATAATAATTTTTTTAAGAAGAAATGAGTATTTTGTTTGTAAAATTATGTTTCATAGTATAATAAACAAGTCCTAGTTATCTTCAAATCAATGTCCCCAACTTTCACATATAAAAAAGTGGATATACGGATGGGGTGCAAATGCACCCCGCACCGTTGTTTACGTAAGAATATAAGCACCGCCTTACGAGGGTTAAACGAGTCAGAGTTGTTGTCAGTTCTTTTACTACGCGATCGGTAAAATATAAAATAAATTGTAATTATAAATTAGATGTGTTTTAGTTATTTGTTTCAATTGTTTTAAAATGTTGTAAATAAAGTAATATTAATTAACTATTTTTTTTCTACAACCGTGTTAAAAATGCAATTTGTAGCACTCTATACGAGCGTTAAAATGTTACTTTAAGGCACGAGTGCTTTAAAATTTTTATGGCACTGCAGTTCGTATTGACCGTACAGGCAATTTTGATGTAATGTCAAAAAAATATAAAAATAAAATGTCAGTCAATTTCAAGTAAAATTTTTGTAGTTATTGTCCTGTAATTATGTTTGTAGAAAAAATATTGTATGATATGCGTTTTAAAAAGTACATTTTTAAGGCACACATGTGAATTGCAGGACTCGCTATCGCTCATTCTGCAAATCTTTCACATGCGTGCCTTAAACTTTTACTTTTAACACTTATATCATAAATAACTATTATTTAAATATAAATCAGTAAAAATAAAATCAGAAACGTCACTACATATACAGTTAAAAACGGACAATTACCCTTATTTATGCTAAACCAATCCTTCTGTCAGATCTCTGGGATATATCGGAGGATAAATCACCCACAAACATCTTCCTACAATTCTCTATCGATACTATAGCTTCATTAGAAAATATAAAGACATATCAATTTAAGTTAACGATAACGACCCATTTCGCCAAATCAGGTTTCGTTTCATCAACTATCCGAAAGCTAAAAAGTCTGTTGTACGTTGCTACAATGCTTGTTTTTCTCGGCATCAAAACAAGGTCAGCAAATGGGTCAGATAATGGAGCAGTCAATATAAAGAAAACATAAAAAATTGTGAGTGTTTAGGGATCGGAACCCAGATCCGGCTTTTAAAATTGCTACTTGGATTTATTGTGGGTTTAATAGTTTTTTAGATTCCTCCATTTATTTGGAAGTACTTCGCATCATAATTTTACTCGCTTAGTTATCTGTGGCATAACACACCATAATCTATATTTGTTGTTTACCACATTTAAAGCGCTATTTTCTTTTTTAGTCGAGTCACTGAAGGTTTTCTCCTCCGATTTCGTTGAACCTCCATCGATTTTCATGAAAATTGGTGAGTAGTTAGAGGATACCTCAAGCAACAAAGGTGACATGATGCAAACTTGCGCTTTTACCTTGGGGCTGGAAGCCACTCCTTCTCGGGGGTGAAAATTATTTTATCAGAAATAATACCATAAATAGATGTAAGGATAAATTCTAAGTAAAATTTGTTATATAAAGTTATTAATATAAATCAATGCTTTTTGATTTATTGAGGATTAAATATTTTATTTTTTCGTAAAAAATGCATGCTTTAAAGCTGTATTTCAAGTGTTACTCAAACACTATAAGCTTTTACTAAAAAGATATTATTACCAAAATTGAAGATAATAAAACATTAAATACACTCCTCACTTAAAGAACTAAACTAATTTTTTAAAGTCAAAGTGAGTTATGGATAAATAAATATAAATTTTTTTCGACGAGTACTCAAATCTAAGTATTCAAGCTTAAATAACGGGAAAACGATGCATTTTATAAAATATACCTGTTAAGCATTTGTCAAAGCACTTCGGATTACCTATCAATAATTGAGCTTCAGAAAAAGTTAATAGCATTAAAATTAAGCAAGTTATGATGAAACTAAGAGAACCCTTTCGAATTTTTTAGGAAAAAGTGAAAAATAAAGCCTACACCATTTCCACAAAAATTAAAATTTATAGTAATCCTTACAATAATTTCTTTATATTAGCATAAGTAATGATTTCAACAATTTTGACCGGTTTAGAATGAAAATTTAAAAAAAAGTTATAATTTAAAATAATCAGAATTTTTAAAATGATCGTAATTTTCATTTTCTTTTGATTATAACTCCAAAAATACTTAATATACGTAAAAAATTATATATAACTAAATTTTAGTTTTTTCTGTGCAAAATATTTTACTTTTTTTATTATTTCTATGGGATAAAAAATAACCGAGATAGAGACGTTTAAAACTTAAATTTTGCTGCGAGAACCATGTAACCGTGGCCATTTAACCTTTTACTTTTAAAAAAGTAAAGGGTTTAAAAGATTAAATTTAACGCAGTTTAATTGCCCTTGGAATTAGCTTTCAAATGGTTTTTAGATAAACTTGATATCCTAAAAATTAACGGAGTTATTAAAAAAACAATAACATTTTTTTTTGGAAAAAATTTATATAAATTTTTAAACATTTTTGGAGCATAAATTTTAATGCTATCAACGGACTCATTTGATAGATATTTCTAAGTACTTTGACAAATGGTTAATAAGTTTATTATATTTATAAAATGCATCATTTTCCCGTTATTTAAGCTTGAATACTTAGATTTGGGTCCTCGCCGAAAAAAATATACATTCAATTACCTATAACTCACTTTCAGTTAACACTAAAAGGTTTTTTTTTGTAAGAGGTTTATTTCACTTTTTATTATCTTCAATTTTGGTCATACTACCTTTTTTCTAGATACTTATAGTTTCTGAGTTATTTATGAAAAATCGGTAAAAAACATGCATTTTCTCACGAAAAATGAAAATCTTTGATCTTTAATAACTCAAAAAGTTTTGATTTATTTTTAGTAACTTTATATAACAAATTTTGCTTAGAATTTGTTCCTCTATCGAATTATGGGATAATTTGTAATAAAATAATTTTCACCCTAGAGAAGGGGTGGCCCCACCCCCAGGGTAAAAGCGCAAGTTAACACCATGTCACCTTTGATCCTTGATATATATCCTCTAACCACTGAACAATTTTCCATAAAATCGATGGAGGTTCAACGAAATCGGAGATAATAGTTCATATCCACCTTCAGTGACTGCACTATTTGTCATATTATTGTTTTTATTTGTTCGTTCCACTGTAATCTAGGTCTAGTCTCCTTCATTAATTTATTAGTTTCCTAATTTTTTTATTTCGCACCTGGTGCTTTAGAATTAATGTTCAGTTGTTTCCCTAATATATATCATTTCCATTCACTTATTCTAGTTTCCATTCTTTTGTTGGTCACCCACGTCTCTGAGCCATAAACTGAACAGATTTCAGGTTTCAGTAGATTATCTGTTTAAGTCATTCACCACGAACGAAAATTAACCATGTAGACGGAAGCAGAAGGCCTTCAGATTCATGGTGAATTTTCGTTAGGTCTTCCCTGAATTCTCTACACCATTTGCGAACACATTGAACACATATGCACTTTTACTCTTAAACTTAACTGAAACTTACTGATTAACTGAAGATGAATGGCAATACGTAAAATCGAATTTACATTTATACAACGTATCGCAGCATATATTTCACATTGGCGGTAACAGTGACCGCGACCTCCATCTTTAACGGCTGCTAGACTGACACTGAGCAATGCAGCGAGGCAAAAATATGGATTAAGAGAGAGGGGTTGGTATGTAAGACAATGTTGCTAAATTTCTCCCAACACCCGCACTCTTTCTGAGAGGCAATTGGAAACTTATTTTATGAATAACCCTGGTGTCATCTCATATTTTAAATTACCTTTTTCCACTGCTATAAAGTCAGTCCAAGTTTTTTCTGGACCATATTTCGTATATACACATTTGAAAAGTCTCTTTTAGCAGTCAGTTCCAACACAAATCTTGTGTTTTGATGGATTAAGCCAAATTAGTCTAATATTGGATACCAAAGAGAAGAGCTCCTTTAAATCAGCAGCGTAGAATACTTAAATAATCTGGATTTATTGTTTGTCACCGCAGATGTCCATAATCGTCCCATTACAATTTCAAGGCAAGCTCTAAATGACTTTCCACACACTGATTCTTATAAGCTTTGTCTATAAAATTGTTAAATTTGTATGTTTTATTGTAGGTACTAAAATCTCAATTATTCTCTATTCTCCTAGACCAAGATGAAAATTAAAAAGACTAACTGAGTCAAAAACACTGATAAAGTGGGCATTACTGTTAAACTGGAAAAGTAGAAAGTATTGTTAAAGTAGAAAGGATTAAACTTCAGAGTTGTAAGTATCACAGGTTTACCAACGCCATTATAGCAACTGCCGAAAAACATGTACCACATGCCTATAGAAAGTGACTATATCCAACATACTTTTCTCTGATATTCGTCGGAGTATTTTCATCTCTGTTGTTTCTAGTAGTCGTTTCGTTTTAAATGTGTCAGGTCTTGTCTCCGCCGTGTATGTCAATATAGGTCTAATTGCTGCTTTATAGATTCTTGTTCTTGTGTCTTGTCTTAGGTGTTTGTTCTTCCAGATTGTGTCATTAAGAGATCCTGCCGCTTTACCCGCTTTTTAAGCTTTGTTGTCGTACTTCCTCTTCAACTTCTCCGTAATGGTTATATCAATTCCCAGATATCTAAACCTTGCTTCCTACTTTATTATTTTCCACTCAATTTCGATTTTACATCGTAGTGGGTACTTAGATGTTGTCATACATTTGGTTTTTTCTGCTGATATTATCATATTATATTTTTTGGATGTTGTATTGAAGATGTGTGTTAATTTTTGGAGATAGTCTTCTGTCTCGGCGATTAACGTGGCGTCGTCTGCATAACATAATATTTGGATTTCTTTGTTCTTCATTCTGTAAACATGACCTTTACGTACTGCCCTTATTATTTCGTCCATTATTGTATTAAAGAGCAGTGGGCTTAACGAGTCACCTTGTCTGAATCCACTTTTCTTTGACTTTAAAAGTAGAAAAACGTTTAACTTATCTTACGTAATATTTATCGTTCAATTATTTTAACTGTACTAATGTACAAGTGTGTACTGTAAGTTCTAAAATTACTTTTAGTGACGAAGAGTTATAGTTTTTTTATTTGTTTATCGTAGATAAAATATTGTATGAAACTGTGCGTGAAGTACTTTTTGCGAACTTACGCGATGTATAGCACTCGCTCCGTTGTCGCTCCTCTAAACATTGCGTACCTTCGCAAAAACCATACTTCACGAACTGTTTCATAAATAACTATTTTTACCAACAAATATGAAATGATTTAACCAAATAATGTTTTAAATATAATAATATTATGTGCAAAATAATTGCACATGAACTTGCTTTCTTTGGCCTTCTTCTTCTTCTTCTTCTTCTTCTTATTCTTCTTCTTCTTCTTCTTCTTCTTCTACTTCTTCTTCTTTCTTCTTGTATGTAGGCTTTAAAGCCTGTTTCTTCTTCAATATTAGCCTCCTAAATTGTTTAAGTTATCGCACCATTTTTTTTCTTGGTCTGCCAATAATTCTTCGTCCATTTGGTGACTTAACTCGTGCTATTCGTACTATCCTATCCTCTGCCATTCTACTATTGTGCTCGTTCCACTCCTGTTTCCTTTTTGTCACCCATCCATTTATGTCTTTTACATTGCATGATATTCTTTTGTTTTCGCTTCTCTCCCTATCCAACAGACATTTCCCGGATTTCCGTTTTGACTATACATTTCCTGAATGAAACGTGTTGTGTTAAACTTTATTAACGTTTATTATAGTTTGATAAAACAACAGAGTTTATTTTTGAAGTTATACTCCTTTAGGCGCGATTGAGATTGAGGGTGAATTTATATTGATCTGCGCGCATGCGCACACCGACAGTTTGGTATTAGTCTTTATACGGGCTTTGATTGGGTGTTGAAATGATCTGTCAATAATTGTTCAATATGGAGGTTATCGGTAAACAAAAATGTTGTATAATTGTATAATATATTAGTTTTTATTGTTGTGAGGACAGAAATAAAATCAAATTTATAATTATAGTGACTTTTTAAATAGTTCTGAAAAGCCACAGGTACGTAATTCTAAATGTTTCAGTTGTATTCCAATAAAAAATTATCTTCATACCTATTTGGAAAATGTAAAAAAAAAATAATGTACTTACCTAGCACTTGCTATGCTATACCCCTAGTAGGCAATGCTTTAATTTACATAATCTGATTACGCACAAATGTGGATGTCCTTAAAAGAATCAACCAAGAACGTCAGATTTTCGAAAACATCAAGAAAAGAAAAACGGCGTATTTGGGTCACATCATGCGAAACGAAAAATACCAGTTGCTTCAACTTATATTCCAGGGTAAAATTGAAAGCAAGAGAGGAATAGGACGCAAGAAAATGTCCTGGCTCCGAAACATAAGGCAATGGACAGGGATTAACGACATACAATCTCTGATACATATTGAAGGGAACAGAGAGTTAATGGAAAATGTGATCGCCAACATTCATTAGTGGATTTGCATTTGAAGAAGAAGATTACGAACAACCTTTCTACAAATTTTCATCTAATGTATCGTTTTCTTACTCTATATATTGCTGTATTTTAATTCGACAAAAATCAAACTAATAAAAATTCATATAAACAAAATGCCAAAAAGTGGTTCAGTTTGTGTATATTCCCACATGACGTATACGCGAAGGTGGTGCAGTTTGAAATCGTTTCGACTCTCGTACGGCGGGATACACGGGAAGTACAACATGGAGCATGTGGCACAGTCGACAAAGATGCTGCTTCCTAACTTAAAGGATTGGATGGACTGTGGTCACAGTCGACTGGACTATTTCCTGACGCAGGTGCTCACAGGACACGGGTGTTTTAGAGCCTACCTCTCTAGGTTTAGAAAGGCTGACACTGACGAATGTCTATACTGCAGGCACCCGGACACTGTTACACATACCATGCTAGAGTGCAACAGATGGATAGTAGAAAGAAATAGAATGGAAAGAGAGACAGGTGTGAATTTTTTGACAGTGCCAGAAATGATTGAGAGAATGATTGAAAATAAAACTGGTTGGACTAGCATACACAACTATATCCGTGTAGTGATCAAGAAGAAAGAAAAGGAGGAAAAACAGCTGTACCAACGATAGGGGTGAAATATATGGCGAGTAGAAGGCAGAGGGAATAAGTTTTGACGAGAGGCGAATAAGTGAGATATATTGTATGAGACAGACTGTAGGAAAGAAGTTAAAAAAAAAACCCAATCTTGGGACCAAAAAAAGGGGGAACGGGGAAAATGAAGGGCCTCCTTGCTTACAGTCTGTGGATAAATGAAGGTAAAGTGCTTCGGAAGCGATGTCGACCTTGCAGCGGCCATTCCGTTTTCGGAGCGCTGGATGACAGAGGAGGGTCTGGTTTAGCAGGTAGGCATTCGGCGTAGCCTCGGCGACGAGAGAGCGTTTTAAAGCACCTCGGGAACTATCGCTGGTACTACGAAGAATGAATCCTGCACTAAGGTCAGTCAGGCGGCGTTCTGGACTGAGGTGTCTTTTGAAGATTCCAGACCCCCCTCTTTAAAGACGAAAAAAAAAAAAAGGTTATAGGCCCAATGCAAGTTATATCATTTTTTTATTTTTTTATAGATTTTATGATTGTAAGTATATTATTATAATTTTTTTCAGAAAATACGTATTTAATTAAAATTTTTGGCAACAATTATTGTTCAGAAATCATTTGTGGCATTTTTCGATGTGTTTGTGTGTGTTTTATTCTTTTATTTTTTTAATTTTTGGTATTGTTTTACTAAAAATTTATGGAAAGTAGTAGAGAAACTGTTTAAAGTATATTGATTTCGTTGAAATCATATAATAGAAGTATAACTTCTTACGTGCGTACAAAGTACACACATTCTTTTTTATTATTTATGGGCTTATTGAAATTTGGGCGCAAACTTGTACAGACTAAAGTTTAAAACATCAAATTTATTTGATGCTTATCACTTGCATTAACTGATGTCTCTCACATGCCACTATAAGAAAGAACAAATTACAACTTGTAGTTAAACTAGAACTAAAATGTTTATTTGAACAAAATAACACTGGCTTAAATGTTTGGGAAGATCCCTTTTTTGTGTCGCTCAGTGTATAATTCCGTGACGACGTCGCATCAATATCAGTAATAAATGATCAGATTAAATAATGTTCTAGTAGCAAATGTAATATAGAAAGTTGGCTACTTCTTTATATCAAAGCTTTGTGCTACCGTTTGCCTTTGGCAACAATTTTAAATATGACTCTAATACAAATTGAAAGCCAAGTCTTGGCAAAGCATGACCGGAAAATTGAAAAATTGCTAATATCGGACAATATGTCATTTTATATATACGTAACCACATGGAAGTTTAAGGTTTACTCGAAAGAGTAATTTTACCGGAACGTTATTATATTATTTATATTATATTTCCGTCTATCGTCCATTTATGATCAATTTTAACACCCTCAAAAGCATTGATTAATGACCCCTACTAATGAATGATTTTCTATTAATGAACGATTTCATTATAGGCAACACAACATACATTGCTTGCATAAATTAATTAAACGCTCTGTGATTGGCGGTGACCTATGGTGTAGGCAACTAAACATATACCTATTTATATTCCCACTAAAAAATTTAAAATCAAGTTGCCGCTGTTAGTACTATCTGTCATTGTATGTCATTGTTTACTTTATTGTTTAAAATTCTGTTTTTTGAAAAATCAAAAGATGGATATTGACGAAGAGTTTAATTTAACTCCACCAGAAGTTTACTGCCTGAAAAAAGCAAAGTGTTGTACGAAAAAACATACGCCCAATTTATTGCATGGTGTGACGAGAGAAAAATAATACGATATTCAGAATCTATATGTTGACATATTTTTCAAACATTGCCGAAGAAGGACTAATAGCAAGTTTGTGGCCCAAATATTCGATGCTAAAATCAACCATAAGTTTATAATCAAACATTGATATATCTAATTATAATAAGTTAAGTATGTTTATCAAGAAAAAAGAACAGTTTATGTACCAAAGAAATTAAAAACACTTGAAAAAGAACAAGTCCAGAAATTGATCTCTGATGCTCCTAACGACGTGTTTCTAATGATAAAGGTAAACCAGTAAATTAAGTTTATTATTTAATACTCGTATTTTATAACTTTTCATTTTGTAGGTTGCATTGATTTTCGGAGTGGCTGGTGCGTTATGAAAGGACGAACTATTGAAATCAGAAACAAATAACGTTCAAGACTTGGGGGCAAAGTTTCTTGTCACAATAAAAGCATCAAAAACACACACAAATAGATTATCTACCATAGTAGATAACGAAGCAAATACCATTCTCAATGCGATCAAAAACTATATTTCTTTAAGACCGGCACACACACCACATGAACGATTTTTCATTTTTGATAAAAATATCAAATGTTCCACACAGTCAGTTAGCATAAATACGTTTTCCAAAATTACTTCCGTTATTGCTAAATTCTTGAAATTAGAGCACCCGCATCTCTACACTAGGCATTGTTATAGACGTTCCTCTGCCTCAATACTGTGTGACAGTGGTGCAAACTTTTCAGCTATTAAAAGACTAGGTGGCTGGAAATTGACTGCTGTAGCAGAAGGTTATATAGATAATTCTATGCAGAATAAACTTGAGACGGCTGAAAAATTCTTGGGACAAAATAATACTAAACATTGTCAAAGTACTTCCTTCAGCACCAGCGCTTCTTCTTCTATCACAGAATTTACTTCAAAATGCTATACAGCAGATAATCATTTATCAATACCTTCCTTTAATTTCAGTAATTGTACTATTTCAAATATTAATGTTTACAATAATAAAACTACCACTAAGGAAATAGTAAAGGAAATAGTAAGGAAATAATAAAACTACCACATTGAATAAAGTTAATGAAAGCTGAAAAAATTGTTGTTTATCGTTAAGTAAATAAAAATTTAAACTAAGATATCTTTATTTCTGAAAAGTACGGTCGACGGTAAAGTTTTATAACGAACTCGTGAATTAAAATGGCGATTAACAATCTCGAACATTAACGCGCTCGCTCCGTTCACGCGTTAAAATATCTCAATTGTTAATCGCCCTTATTAATACACTTGTTGGTTAAATAACTATTTAGTCCAGAAAGCCACTGCGCATCCGCTAGGAAAAATATTCTAATTAGGATTTTTGGCACAATCTTACTCAAAAAGGACTCCTTTTAACAAATTTGCATTTTGCCAGGACCAAAAGGTGGTCAAAAATTTTGTAAACGTTTTTTTTTTGTTTTTTTCGTAAAATTATTTTTTTTGCATGAAAAAAAGTTTTTTTTAGGTTTTTTGGATCATTCCAAACAGAAAAGATCTTTAGTGACTTTTCTCTAAAAATGATAGTTTTTGACATATAAGCGATTAAAAATTGAAAAATTGCGAAATCGGCCATTTTTAACCCTCAATAACTATGTGAAAAACTGCAAATTTGAATGTTGCCAAGGTAGGTGAATATTCTTTAAACATCGATTGATAAAATCCCTAAGAGTTTTTTGCAATACAGTATTCAAAAACTCCTTTGTTTTTTAATTGCTTATCAAGCGTGCGCGACCCTATTTTCCACCGACAGTATGGTGCAAATGAAAGTAATAAATTCGTTATTTCGTAAACCTTTGACTTTAAGGAAAAATCCCGAAACAGGTCGATTTTTATTTTTAGTTATGATATTGTGGCATATATGATATACTAGTGACGTCATCCATCTGGACGTGATGACGTAATCGATGATTTTTTTAAATGAGAATAGGGTCGTGCGCTAGCTTATTTGAGAGGTTATTCAATTCTCTATTCAGTAATATATACATTTATATAATTATTTATACAGGGTGTCCAAAAAATTTTAATTAAATTAAATTATTTGACAAAAAAGAAGTAGAAGGACACCCTGTACAAATAATTATGTAAATTTTTACACTACTGAATAGAGAATTGAAGAACCTTTCAAATGAGCTACCAAACGACCCCTATTCTCATTTAAAAAAATTATCAATTACGTCATCACGCCCAGACGGATGACGTCACTAGTATATCATATATGCCACAATATCATAACTTAAAAATAAAAATCGACCTGTTTCGGGATTTTTCCTTAAAGTCAAAGGTTTACGAAATAACGAATTTATTGCTTTCATTTGCACCATACTGTCGGTGGAAAATAGGGTCGCGCACGCTTGATTAGCAATTAAAAAACAAAGGAGTTTTGAATATTGTATTGCAAAAAACTCTTCGGGATTTCATCAATCGATGTTTAAATAATATCCATCTACCTAGGCAACATTCAAATTTTCAGTTTTTCACATAGTTTTTGAGGGTTAAAAATGGCCGATTTCGCAGTTTTTCAATTTTTAATCGCTTATATGTCAAAAACTATCATTTTTAGAGAAAAGTCACCAAAGACCTTTTCTGTTTGGAATGATCCAAAAAACCTAAAAAAAACTTTTTTTCATGCAAAAAAAAATAATTTTACGAAAAAAACAAAAAAAAACGTTTAAAAAATTTTTGACCACCTTTTGGTCTTGGCAACATGCAAATTTGTTAAAAGGAGTCCTTTTTGAGTAAGATTGTGCAAAAAATCCGAATTAAAATATTTTTCCTAGCGGATGCGCAGTGGCTTTCTGGACTAATTAATATACAGGCATCCACTTGTGACTATTCTAAAACTACGAGCGTAACCAAAACCTATCGAATATAATTTATATAAGTTTCTTTTTCTATTTCATAACTTTATAAACTTTTTTTATAAACAATATCGTTTTAAAGAATAGAATCAGAATACGAAGACATGGAAGAACAAAGTGGATTTCGTGCAGGAAGATCGTGCACTGATAATAAATTCGTTCTACAGCAGGTAATAGAAAAACGGAAGGCAAGAAATCTATCTACCCACCTATTATTTGTAGATTTGGAGAAGGCATACGATACGGTACCTTTGAAAAAACTGTTTCAAACATTGACGAAGGTAGGTCTCAGTAGAGAGTATGTGGATGCTATCGCAAATATATACAAAAATGCAAGAAGTGTCGTTAAAGAAGGAAACTTTATATCTGAATCATTCCCTATATCAAAGGGGCTTAAACAAGGAGCTGTCTCCGATTTTATTTAAAATATATATTCAATCATCGCTAGAGCAGTGGAGGAAACAAGTATCCGGAATGGGAATAGACATAGGCAGTGGTAAATGTCTAACAACTTTGTTTTTTGCAGATGATCAGGTAGTCGTAGCGAATGATGAGGAAGACATGGACTACATGTTTAGAAAACTAAAGAAAGAATATGAAAAATGGGGCCTCAATATGAATATGTCAAAGACAGAGTATCTTAAAATAGGGGATGATGAAGAAGATCCAGAGTGAGAAATTAGAACCACGAAAAGATGTAATGAATATAAATATCTCGGATCTATAATATCTAAAGAAGGCACTACCAAAAGAGACATCGAAAAGAGAACGCAGCAGGGCAAAAAAGCGGTAAACATTCTGAGCTCTCTACTGTGGTCTAAAGATATAAGGCAAGAAACGAAATTGACAATCTATCGTACCTTGGTAGAGCCTATTATGACTTATGGGGCAGAAGTTTGGCAGATGACAAAAAAAGATAGGAAAAGAATAGAAGTAGTAGAAATGGATTATCTAAGGAGAGCGTGTGGTATATCTAAAAAAGATCACATCAGGAATGAAGATATTAGAAGGAGGACACATACTATATATTCCAGTGTAGATAAAATTGAAACTAGACAACTAGTGTGGTATGGTCACGTGAAACGAATGAATGAAGATAGATGGCCAAAGAAAGCTTTAAATTACATAACACACCAAAGAAGAAGAAGGGGAAGACCTTCAGTTGCCTGGGAAGAAAATGTACAGCACATCATGAAAGATAGAGCCATCAAAGAAGACGAATGGATGGACAGAAAACGATGGCGGTCGAAATGCGAGAAGCGGCAGAGGCTGTAGGAACCTCGCTGATAGATAGATAGTGTACATTACTCACATCTCTTCTATTTTTATTAAGTATATTTAAGGTAATTTTAGAATGAGACAGAAGAAGAAAACCAATGGAAACAAAACAGCACACTTCTTTTTTGACCTGTCTGTCACTGCTGCTTTGCATATCCAAACTTTATCGCAATTAGCGATTGAAGGGTGATAATAGTAAGAGAGAGTAAACTCTTCTGTCTACTCTCTATTACTATTTATTAAAACAGCAACAGATTCCTTCTTGCTAATAAAGAAGGCAAAAACTCAACACAAAAAAAACAACACCTGATTTAGTTTGAACTTGAAATAATCCCTCCAATTTTTGTGTACTTTTTATGTAGCTTTTATACATAATCTGATGTTTCTTTTATTGATATGTAGTTGGTTACTGTATATAGCACTTAAATTCTCAATGTCTGCTCTTTTGGTCAAGGTGTTTTGTGTAGATTTAATTTAACACCTTCCTAAAAATAGTCTTTTGTTCCTTTTGTGTGATTTCTTTCCCTTGCAAATATTTTGTGTTGTCGTAGCTTGGAGTGGACCAAGTGAAAATATTGACCACCATATACCAAAGCTTGTTAGTACGTTGATAGAACTTTTTAATAAATACTTAAACAGACATGATATAGCTGGAAGGTGACAGGATGGATAAAATAAGGCAGACTGAAAAACTTTTGCTGCATCTTAGCTATGTTATCAGCATTCTCAGTAGTTTCTATGGAAATTGTATGAAAAACCCTAGATGAAAATATATTATATGGACCGATTGAGTTAGAACAGCAAGTAGGATCTCGAGTTAAACAATTTTGCATTGTTTACATCTAGACTTTATCCCAACTAATGATAGACAAGGGCGCATCTGTAAAAATATTAGTACATTTGGATGTTGAGAGGTGACTCATATATTGTTGCAGAAACTGCTTGGAAAGAGCTCATATAATAATATTTCAGTTATTCTCCCTCTCAAAATGGTCCAGAACATTGTTTAAATAATCAAAATGTCAAAAAATGAAGGAAAACATCGATTTTTTCTTCGTTCTTTGATTATAACTTTAAAAGTATTCATTTCCGAAAAAAGTTACATTGACATGAAAGTTGTGTAATTAAATATCCTACAATATAGGATTAGCTAAAAATTTTAAAAACTGTCACCCTTGTTAGAAAATAGCAATAATTGCAAAAAAAAACACAAAAAAACAAGTATTCGCATTTTACGTTTTCAACCATTTATATTTATACTAAACATAGGACCTTCATATTTCACCGAGAAAAACTTTATGATATAATAAAACAATACTGTAAATTTCATTAAGATCGATGTAATAGATTTTGCAAAATAAATTTTGCAATCCAGCTTTCGCAAAAAAAATTCATTTTTTCAAAATGTCGCAGGACTGAAAATAAAGCAGACAGTAAGTTGAATTATCCTTTTCAATAAACTGTCATTAGCAGTTTGCAAAATTAAAATCGGTTAACTACCACGACGTCAGGAATTTTTTTATATAAACATTAATTTTTGGTGCTACGCGAAGGACAGCGGATACGTTTGCTCTGATTAGGCATTCCAATGACCTTTGATAATGATTGATAAATTTTAGTCATATTTTTGTGTTAGTGTAATAAATTCCTTCAGAATGTTAACTTTTCTTCTTTAAAATAATTTTGATTCAAATGGTAAAGGGTTCCTTAGTTTTACGGGGACAATAGACAATATAACAAAAAAATGCAAACAATAAATCTAAACAATATTACTAAGATATATACAGAAATATAAAGTGTTGATGCGCACATCTTCAAAGAGCAGTATATAAAACTCATTTTCATAAAATATGTTCCCATAAATATATTGCTTAAATTTACATTTCACGATGTCTTCGTTTTCGAAACACAACTTTTCCTCCAAAATTGTTTTCCCACAATTACAGAGAGAAACAGCGTTGAAACACGGATAAATTACCAAATTCAATATCTCGACGTAGCGAATCCCCGAATGATGTATGATCTGCCCAACATAAAATTTAACCAGCCCCAACCCTCCCGATAAAAACATCAGACTCCTTTTTGAAACATGTTCTCCCGTAATTTATACAAGCAATTCCAGGCGCGCTATATATTATTCCGTAATATACATTTAAAATGTTCGCAATGTTGTTGAACTATTTTTGCTTAACCTTAATTTCGTGTCTTGTCTAATAATCCAGGTGCATCTGTTTTGAGATGTACGTTGAGAGGCGACTCACATTTTTTTGAAGAAATTGCTTGAAAATAAATCAAGTAATAATATTTAAGTTATCTCCCTCACAAAAAGGTCCGGAACATTGTTTAAATAATCAAAATGTCAAAAAATTAAGGAAAAATTCGATTTTTTTTCGTTTTTTGATTATAACTGTAAAAGTATTCATTTTCGAGAATAGTTTTACTGACATAAAAGTTGCGTAAGTAAATTTTCTACAATATAGAATTGGTAAAAATGTTAAAAATAGTCACCCTTGTTGCAAAATAGCAATAATTGCTAAAAAACAATACAAAAACAAGTATTGGCATTTTACGTTTTTCAACAATTTATGCTATACTTAGGACCTTCATGTTTCACCCAGAAAAGATTTATGACACAGTTAAACAATACTGTAAATTCTTTTAAGATCGGTTCAATAGATTTTGCAAAATAAATTTTGCAATCCAGCTTCCGCAAAAAAAATTCATTTCTTCAAAATGTTACAGGACTAAAAATAAAGCAGATAGCAAGTTGGTTTTTTACTTGCTTATAGAAGTATACTGTACCTTTTATTTGCAATTTACATAATTAAAATCGATTAATTACCACGGCGTCAAGAAATTTTTTAACTAAACATTAATTTTTGGTTCTACGCGCAGGACAGCGGTGTTCGATTCACACAAGTTGATTTCCACAAAAATTTCTTCTAGTCTTTATCTAATACATTATTTTTTTACTCTATATTTTGTTGTATTTTAATATTTTAATTCCACAAAAATCAAAGTAATTTTATTATTGTTTTTAAAATATTGTTTATACAATTGCATATGTTTAAAAATTACAAACTTTTTCTACGAGCGTGCAAAAATGTCTACTTTCGCGCACGCATTTTAGTTTAGAAAGTTTCACTTTTCCGCTCGCGTGTTACTTTTCCGCACGCGTGTTACTTTTCCGCACGCAGTTTTTACTTTTCCGCACGCGTGTTAATTTAGATATGTTAATATGGCCTTAAAGCAATTATAATATATGCAATAAACTAATATTTAGATATTATTTACTAATTTATTTCAAATATATCTTACTGTGTTCCTGTTTTAATGAAATTAACGCGACAATTCGATGAAATAAAATTATTTTGACATAATATTCGAAAGTCAAATCGGTAGACAATAACAGTCGTTTTGAATCATCGTCATGGAAACCAAGATCGTCGTCATGCTAATTATATTGAAAGTTTGGTTTTGAAAATCTTGTCAGAGAATTAATTTGTGTATGTATTTTCATATTAATTAAATTAATTGATTAAGATTTGGTAATTTTTTAAAGACTCTTAGAAAAAATATTGTTCCTAACTCTTGCAAAAAGTCTCTTTTCCGCACTCGACTGCTTGCCGAACTCCCGCTTCGCGTCGTTCGGCAAACTGCAGTCGCGTGCGGAAAAGAATGACTTTCTGCACTTGTTAGGAAAATAACTATTTATTCTCTAAATTAAAATATATAAAAAATAAAGTTTTTGCTAATAAAAGTGTTATTTCAAAGGATATAGTATGTGTTTTTATTTTGCGATAAACAAATTTATTTATTTATACAGAAATGTAATAAAAATTAAAATGTATCAATCATTATCAAAGGTCATTGGAATGCCCAATAAGAGCAAACTATCCGCTGTCCTGCGCGTAGCACCAATAATGAATGTTTATTTAAAAATTTTCCTTACGCCGTGGTAGTTAATCGATTTTAATTTTGAAAAATTGCAAATCAAAGGTACAGTACACTTCTATATGCAAAAAAAATTTGAACTTCTTATCTGCTTTATTTTCAGTCATGTAACATTTTGAAAAAATGAATTTTTTTGCGAAAGCTGGATTCCAAAATTTATTTTGCAAAACTATTGAACTGATCTTAATGAAATTTACAGTATTATTTTACTGTATCATAAAGTTTTTCTGGGTGAAATATGCAGGTCCTAAGTGTAGCATAAATGGTTGAAAAACGTAAAATGCGAATACTTGTTTTTGTATGTTTTTTTCGCAATTATTGCTATTTTGCAACAAGGGCGACTATTTTTTAAATTCTTAACCAATTCCTAAATATTAAGGAAAAATCCCGAAACATTTGATTTTTGTTTTTAAATTCCGATTTTTTGACATATATGTCATACTAGTGACGTCATCCATCTCGGCATGGTGACGTATTCGATGTTTTTTAAATGAGAATGGGGGTCATGTCATAGCTCATTTGAAAGGGTATTCAATTCTCTATTCACTAATATAAACATTAACATATTTATTTATACAAGGTGTTCAAAAAAACATTTTTTTAATTAAAATAATTGAGACAAAAGGAAGAATGTATGTAATTTATTTAATTCAAAATACGTTTCACTGTTGTCAGAAAACAGGAAAAAAATGTTTATTTGCTAAATAAATCTTGTTTTTCGCTTAAATTCAAAGTTAAAGCTTCCACCCACCTGTCTCTTGGCAGTTTGAACATTTCGTTTAAACGAAAATCAATGTTTATTTGTCAAATAAATTTTTTTTCTCTTTACTGACAGAAGTAAAATGCATGTTGAATTAAAATAAATTACACATACATATTACATAATATTACACATAAATATATAATGTATATTCTTCTTTATGTCTCACTTATTTTAATTAAAAAAATGTTTTTTGAACATCCTGTATAAATAATTATGTTAATGTTTATATTATTGGATAGAGAATTGAATACCCTTTCAAATGAGCTATCACATTACCCCTATTCCCATTTAAAAAAATCATCGATTACGTCATCACGCCCAGATGGATGACGTCACTAGTATGATATATATGCCAAAAAATCGTGATTTACAAATAAAAATCGACCTTTTCGAGATTTTTTCTTAAAGTCGCCGGTTTACAAAATAACGAATTTATGCGTTACTTTATGGATGCACTATATTGTAGTAAATTTAATTACGCAACTTTTATGTCAGTACAACTTTTCTCGGAAATGAATACTTTATAATTTATAATCAAAAAACGAAGAAAAAAATCGAATTTTTCCTTCATTTTTTGACATTTTGATTATTACACAATGTTCCGGACCTTTTTGAGAGGGAAGATAACTCAAATATTATTATTTGATTTATTTTCAAGCAATTTCTGCAAAAAAATTTGAGTCACCTCTCAACGTCCAAATGTGCTAATACTTTTACAGATGAGCCCTGGTCTATAATAGACCGAGTATTGCACCGTGCGGTAGATAGAGGGAATTCTTCAGAGCATGGCAAAATTATTGAACAGATTTTTTATTTTGCAAACGATTTACTTTTTACAAAAATTCTGAAATAGTTCGATTTGTAACCTTAAATGCCGATGTTTTAAATAACATGCAAACAAAGTGACGTCACCAGTTTTGCGTGTACGAACTCATCAATTTATAGCCATCCCGTAAAATTATTAGGCAAGACCTGCACCAACGTGGCACCCTAATGACATATGGCGATGGTGCGGTGACTAGAAATGTGTCCGACCCGTTATTTTGATATTTAATATATTATTAAGAGTGCAAACAACGTATGGTGTCATCAGTAGTGAAAATAATATTTTATTCCATTATCTTCGGAGGATGAATATTACCTGATGCTACTATAGAGTTATGCAGTCTACCTCGAAGGGTGCGATCTACCTGAGGGACTTGCAGAAAATGATGGAATGCAAGAAAACTCTTGTAAAAAAATATTTATTCACAAGTAATAAACATTTGGAGCAAAATAAATGGAAAAAGAAACAGGACTCTAACGACCTTTTGAGATACAACACCAGCATTGTCCCCAGTATCATTTGGAGAATCGTAAGCTGATCACCTCAAATAGGTAACCTCATCACCAATATTTTGACCAAAGGAGCTTCGTTTTAATGCCAAAGATTGGATGTTACCTGTTATACTTCTTCTTAAGTTGGTAATCTATTTTTACAAATGATTTTGATACACATAGTGTTACGGAATAGAAAACGGATTTGAAATCTGAAAATTCTGCTGCGTTGGTTTTCGGTACTAAACATTTCAATGAAGATATTTGTGTGTATCTGATATTTCCGTTTTTACCGGAAATAGTCGCAGACTTCGTTATTTATTTGAGATACTTTGATTTATTTGATTCTAAGACACTTTTCGAGAATACATACACTCGATCGAACTCTTATTTTGTTGGCGTTATTTGACTTTTTTGGAAATAATGGGCGACTTTTCTTGGTAAACTCAAAATATCTGAAAATCAGGTACATATACAGGGTTGCGAGAAAGTCTGGCTACACGGTAATTTCTCGGAAACCGCTGAAACGATTTTTATGGATTTTTTGGGTAAGTGTCTTTTAATCCGGCCGATATTATAGTGCTAATTAGCCTGTTGTCAAATCTTCCGCTTTTCTGAAAATCTAATGAACTTTATTATTGAGAATAGAACACCCTATATATTTTTTTGCGTTTTGGAATTTCTAAGGGGTACTGATTAATTTTCATAAGGTATTCCCTATACTTAAATGCCATAATTTCGGAGTTATTACTGCATTTATTAAAAAAAATTGAAACAATTTATAAAAATCAACTTTTTCGGCCCGGGTAGACATTATTTTAGGTTCCTTGGATCATTGTGAACAAAAAAGGTCTTATGTAATTTTCTTCTAAAGTTAATCGTTTCCAAGTTATAAACGATTAAAAAATGAAAAAAAATCGAAAAATGACGATTTTCTAGGTTCAAAAACACAAGTAAAAGATATAGTCCGTTCTTTAACGGTAAAATATTGCAAAACCTCTAAATTTTAAAGAACCACTTGGATTGATATGAAATTTGGCATACACATAGTTAACAAGTCAAAGAAAAAAAGTGATATTGTGCCGATATGTGCTTTTGCCCTGGGGGTGGTTTTTACCCCCTCTTGGAGGTGAAAAAATATTCGTCCAAACAAAGTCAGGAAATGGATGAACTGGCTAGTTTTAAGTAACTTTTCTTCTATAGAGTTTTTTCACTAAGTCGAAACTTTTCGAGTTATTTGACAGTGAATATGTTTATTTTTTTCAACAAAATAACCCACGCTTTTAGACGGTTTTTCGTAAATAACTCAAATAGTAAGTACTTTGCCGAAAAAACATTCTTAGCAAAAATATAGCCCGTAAAAATTTTTAAAAAATGGTGTATATGTCACGTCTCTACACCTAGTAAAAGCAGAGTTATAGCTAATGAAAAATAGGTTCATATTCGTCAAATTACAAATGGAATACTTTAACGTGAACTAACCAAAAATTAAGCACATTTCTGGGAAAATTCATTACAACTTTTTAAAGTGTTTAAAAAAGCTTCATTTTTGTTTTATAAAAAAATTTCTAACATCAAAATTAAACAAGTTACGCTCAAAATAAAGTTAGTCCCTTTTGGTTTTGGTAAAAAAATCGAGAAAATCACCCCCTAATTAGTATCTTAACTGAACTTAATCGTTACGACTTCACAATTTTCTTAACTCCTGTATATATTGTTTATATGACCTGTAAGTTTCATCGGTTCAAAGTGCTTATTATTGAAAGGGCTGTAGTTAAAAGGGGTTGAACGAGTCACTGATCATGACTGTATGCAAATTTAGAAACACCAAATCCTAATCAATTTTTGTCTAACAGAAAAACAAAAAAATACGTGATATTTAGAAAAGCAAATCTGACTTTTTTTGTTTTTTGAGATTTTTGGTATCTCTAACAATTTTTAAGTTATTTTGAAAAAAAGCATATTTTTCTAAATTTAAATTTTTAAAAATTTTACTTGGAAACCAAATTTTTTCAAAAATAAGCACTTTGACTCGATCAAACTTACAGATCATATAAACACAACATAAGTAAAATAATTTGTGGAGCGGTAACGATTAATTTCATTTAAGTTGCTAATTAGGGGGTGGTCTTCCCGATTTTTTTTGCAAAAACAAAAGGAACCAACTTTGTTTTGAGCGTAACTTGCTTAAATTTAATGCTAGAAACTTTTTTTAAAAACAGAAATAAAGCTTTTTTTAAATTCTTTAAAAAAGTTATAATGGGTTTTCCCCAGAAAGTGCTTAATTTTTTGGATATTTCACGTCGAAATACTCTATTTGAAATTCGGTGAATATGAATATATTTTTCATTGGCTATAACTCTCGTTCTACGAGATCCAGAGACCTAGCTTGTACACCATTTTTTTTTACTTTTTTATGTGCTATATTTTTGCTAAGAACGTTTTTTCGACAAAATACTTACTTTTTGAATTATTTGCGAATAACCGTCCAAAAATGTGGTTATTTTGTTGTAAAATGAACATATTCACTAGCAAATAACTCGAAAAGTGTTGACTTGGCAAAAAAGTTCTCTAGAACAAAAGTTACTTATAATTAGTCAGTTTACCCATTTCCGGACTTATTTTTGACATATATTTTTTCACCCCCAGGGCAAAAGCACACATCGGCACAATATCACTTTTTTTCTTTGACATGTAAGCTATACGTATGCCAAATTTCATGTCAATCCAAGCGGTTCTTTAAAATTTAGAGCAAAAACCGTGAAAGAATGGACTAATAATATTTTTGAAACTGCGAAGTACAAGTACAATTTAAGTTCAAGCCTTATTTTATCAGGTATCGATAAGCAATTTGGCCTTGTTTCATTTTAAAATAGGTATTATTTTATCTACTCTATGTCATATTATGTATACTTAAGTTTTTAGTTTGTGGAAACTGTCACTATAGATAACAGTGCGTGGAGTGTTTAAAGTGTACGTGAAGTAACAATGTATTTTAAATGGCACTTACTTTTTCGCACTGTTTTTGACACACTTTCATATAATCAAATATCCTTAACTTTCGCGTTGTTATGGTGATGACATAATGAGCAACAAATTACGACAAAAGTTTTGACAGTTTTTTGGTTTGAAAGAAGTTAGAATTTTTAAATATTAAAGTTCTAAAAATTGTAGAATAGAAATAAATTCCAGTGACAAGTTTTTTCATCATAGATAAAATATTATATATTTTGGAACGCACGCGATATTTAGAGCACGAGCGACAGCGGAGCGAGTGCTATACATCGCGTAAGTTCGCGAAAACGCACCATTTTTTGTAGATTTTTTTTTGACAATTCGTTAATTTTTTATAAATCTTTGTATTTTTTGACAAACCAGAAGATATAAGTGGAACTAAATTTAATTTTGTTTATTTTCCAAACTCATGTTTTTATCACAATAGTTATTTTCCTAGCTAGTGCGAAAAGTGATACTTTCACGCACGAGACTGCCGATGACCCGAAAGACGCGATAGCGGAGTTCGGGCAAGCAGTCGAGTGCGGGTAGACACTTTCCGCATGAGTTAGGAACAATATTTTTTCTAGGGATGTACATTTGGAAAAAAGCCACAAAAAATAGGGTTAAATCAATTTTTAGTCGGAAGTAAAAATACACAAATTAATTATTTGACAAGGTTGTCAAAACCGAACTTTCAATATAATGGGTAACCACGACGACGATATTGTTTCCATGACGACGATTCAAAACCATTGTAATTGTCTACTGATCTGAGTTTTAAATATTATGTCAAAATAATTTTATTTCATCGAATTATCGCTAGTACATTCTTTCACGGTTTTTGCTGTAAATTTTAAAGCACCGCTTGGATTGACGAAATTTGACATGCGCATAGCTATCCTGTCAAAGAAAAAAAGTGATATGGTGCCGATGTGTTCTTTTGCCCTGGGGGTGATTTTCACCCGATCTCGGGGGTGAAAAAATATATGTCCAAGATAAGTTCTGAAATGGATAGACTGACTAATTTTAAGCAACTTTTGTTCTATAGAGCTTTTTCACCAAATCAATACTTTTCGAGTTATTTGCAAGTGAATATATGTTCATTTTTCAACAAAATAACCACGTTTTTAGACGGTTTTTCGCAAATAACTCAAAACGTAAGCATTTTGTCGAAAAAATATCCTTATTACAACTATAGCCTATAAAAAAGTGAAAAAAACGGTGTATATAATTAAGTCTCTATATCTAGCAACCGTAGAGTTATAGCTAATGAAAAATAGGTTCATATTCGAAAAATTCGAAATAGAATAATTCAATGTGAAATATCCAAATAATGAAGCATTCTTGGAAAAACACATTACAATTTTTTTAAAATGTTTACAAAAAGCTTTTTTGTTTTTATAAAAAAATTTTTAGCATCAAATGTAAGCAAGTTACGCTCAAAATAAAGTTGGTCCCTTTTGTTTTGGCAAAGAAAAATCAGGAAGATCACCCCCAATTAGCAACTTAAATGAAATGAATAGTTACCGCCTCACAAGTTACTTTACTTATGTTGTGTTTATATGATCTGTAAGTTTCATCGATTCAAAGTGCTTATTTTTGAAAAAATTTGGTTTTAAAATAAAATTTTTGAAAATTTTAATTTTGAAATAATTGCTTTTCTTTAAAATAACTTAAAAACTGTTAGAGAGACCAAAAATCTTTTGGAAGAGATTGTTGGAGAGAACAAAAAACAACAAAAAAGTCGGCGTTGGTTTTCTGAATATTTTCTATTTTTCAGTTTTTCTGTAAGATAAAAATTGGTTAAGATTCGGTGTTTCTAAATTTGCAAACACTCGTGATAATTGACTCGTTCAAGCCCTTTTAACTACAGCCCTTTCAAAAATAAGGACTTTGAACCGATGAAACTTACAGATCATATGACCAATACATACGCGAATAAAAAACTTTTGAAGTGGTAACAATTAAGTTCATTTGAAATTATTATTAGGGGGTGATTTTTCCGACTTCTAACCAAAAAAAAGGGACCAACTTTATTTTGAGCGTAACTTGTTTACTTTTTATGTTAAAAATTTTTTTAAAAAACAAAAATAGGCATTTTTTAAACACTTTAAAAAAGTTAAAATCAGTTTTCCCCAAAAAAGTTGTTCGTTTTTTGGTTATGGCATGTTAAAATATTTGATTTGGAATTTGACGAATCTGAACTTATATTTCATTAGCTATAACTCTGCTTCTACTAGATATAGTGAGCTAATATTTACACCATGTTTTTCACTTTTTTACGTGCTATATTTTTGATAAGAATTTTTTTTTACCAAATACTTACTTTTTGAGTTATTTGCGAAAACCCGTCTGAAAACGTAGTTATTTTGTAGAAAAATTAACATATTCACTCGCAAATAACTCGAAAAATATTAACTTGGTAAAAAAACTTTATAAAACAAGAATTGCTTAGAATTAGTAATTTTATCCATTTCCGGGCTTATTTCGAACATATGTTTTTCAACTCCAAAAGGGGGTGAAACTCACCCCTAGGGCAAAAGCACACATTGGCAATATCATTTTTTTCTTTGACTTGTTAGCTATGTGTATGCCAAATTGCATGTCAATCCAAGCAGTTCTTTAAAATTTAGAGGTTTTGCAATATTTTACCTTTAAAGAACGTACTACGCGTTAATTTCATTAAAACATGAACACAATAAGATAAATTTGAAATAAATTAGTAAATAATATCTAAATATTAGTTTATTGCATGTATTATCATAATATATTATAATGCCACATTACAAGGTATTTTACTTTCCCGCACGCCGTGCGGAAAATTTTAATTTCACGCACGCCGTGCGGGAAAGTGCAACTTTCGGAAACGAAATGCGTGCGTGAAAGTGGCTCTTTTAGCACGGCCGTAGAAAAAATATTTTACTAAATTTTTTTTTTTTTTTTTTATTTGCTAAGTGCTACAATCTGGTCTTTGACCAATGAGTAACTTTTTATCTATCCTATCTTACTAACTACTTAATATCTAAGAGTCACCCTTTGATGTCTTCTTAGTTGTCTTTATTATTACTGGCGCACTTTTTGATTGCGCACTATCACACAAAGCGCTGCTTTTCACTTTATCACGCACTAAACCAACACGTTGCTTGCACACTAGTCGCGCAATGCTCCGCTATTAGCTTTGTCGCACACTACACCAACTCGTGAGGTTTGGTCCTCTTCAGTCTTCTTTTCTGGTTTGAGTTGTCCAGGAGCTGGATGGCCTCAATATTTTCGTGGAGAAGAAGTCTTTTTTCATGACTTTCTGCGTGTTTTCGGATTTCTTTGTCGACGGGCTCCATTCGTAGATCCTTGTGGATATCGTCATTACGGATGTACCAGGGTGCATTAACTATGCCCCTTAATACTTTGTTTTGAAAAGTTTGTATTATTTTCAAGTTTGTCTTTTTTGTACATCCCCACAGTTGGATACCATACGTCCATACTGGTTTTATAACTTGTTTGTAGATTAGCATCTTGTTATACGCTGACAACCCTGGGTATCTTCCCAGTAGCCAGTACAATTTTTTATATTTAATATTTAATTCTTCCTTCTTTTTCTTTACATGGGCTTTCCTGCGAAGCTTCGTGTCTAGGGTTAAGCCCAGATATTTGGCTGTGTTGGCATACGGAATGTCTTGTCCATTAATTTTTATTGGTGCGTACAGAATTTTTTTATTAGTGAAATCAACATGTAATTTTACTGAATAACAACTTTATTTTTACTGTAGTAATTTTATTGGCGTAACACTTTTGTGGTCAAATAAATTAAAACATTATTTTTTAACCTATTTGTACATCAAAAATTTCTGAGTCATCAAATCTCGTGTTTGAAAATAATGGTTCGATAACGAACCATTGGCGAAGTCACGTGGAACATTGTGGACACGTTTGTCGCTCCCGGACTGTGCAATTGTGCGCACTCTGCCTCTGCGCTCCAATCTGTTGCGGTTTATATGTAAGGGAGCGCATACCGTATCGATTGGAGCAGTTGCAGGGAGCGCGGAGCGCAATAGGTTCGTGAACATAGTGGATGGTTGGCGCTCTCGGACCGTGCAACAGTGTGTGCTCCGCCTCAACGGTCCAATAGGTGGGGGTTTATATGTAGAGGAGCGCATGCCGCCTCCAGGGGAGCAGTTGCAGGGAGCGCGGAGCGCAGGCGTTTTGTAAACATAGTGGATGGTTGGCGCTCCCGGACTGTGCAACAGTGCACGCTTCGCCTCGGAGGTCCAATAAGTGGCGGTTTATATGTAGAGGAGAGCATACCGTATCGATTGGAGCAGTTGCAGGGAGCGCGGGGCGCAAGAGGTTCGTGAACATAGTGGATGGTTGGGGCTCCCAGCCCGTGCAACAGTACGCCAACGACCGTGCAGCAGTGCATCGGTGGTCCAATATTACGAACATAGTGGATACGTACCTTTAGAAAGACGGGTTTTCTGGTATTCAGTCTTGTTATAAATCTAGGGCTGGGGGAAGGAGGAGGGAGGGCTACATAAGGGATGTTGTGTAGTGTTGTAGACAATATTTCGATTTGTCGAATTTATGCAACTGGCACAGTGTGAGATACAGGATTGAAAAGTGTAAACTGGAAATATCTAAAATAATTTCTAAAAAAGATAGAAGGCCGTTTGACTTCGTTTTTGACAAAGAAGCTGAAGAAGGTTTAGGCAATATTCTAACCATACTATTTTTTTTATCAAAAATGCCAGGTCCATTTACACTCTAAATTTTTTTTCAAAACGTTTGAAGAACGTAAACGTTTTGAGACTTTTCACAAAAAATAAAATTGTGTATTTCAATTTTTAAATCTCAGTCCCGCCAAAGGTTCGAAAACGAACAATTTTGTTGTTGTGACACCTGCCATTATCAAAGTGTAAAACAATTTTTTTACAAATTTAAGTTTATTTTACTGTAGTTAATCAAATACAGGGTGTTTCTAAATTCATGCGACAAACTTCAGGAGGTGATTGCTCGTATGAAATTAATATGGGTTCTTCCTATAACAAAATTTCCTCAGCTCAACCCTTAACGGTGATATCACCCATAAAAGGTGGTAACTAAAATTGAGTTTTTATTTTTTTTTAAATTTCAGTAAAGCTAGAAACTTGAAATTCTGCAATTTTCGTGCACTCGCAAAGGACTAACCACGTGTATTTTTTCAATATTCCTGTTACATTATACGGGGGTGAAATTAGCAACCCTTATTTTATTTCATATCAAAACTTTTTTTTCGAGACGAAGTTGTATGAAATAAAATTTAACTTAAAATCCTTGTTTTATTTAAAACTTTTTTTTATTCTTAAATTTTTTTCGCAAAACCAATAGCTGCAGAGAAAAAAAAATAAACATCATAATTTATAATTTTTTTAATAAATTGAGTGGAAAACAGTAAAGATTTAAAATGTGATACGATTCATAATAAATGCTGGAAATGACCACCTCTACCTTAATGTTTTTAATTACAAAGTTTTAGAATAGTAGGCTGCTGTCACTTCGACATTTACCGTGTTTACTTAATGTTTATTCAAATTTTAGTTGACTGATGTCAAACACTGTTGTTGGTAGTTATCAATCGAAGTTTACTTGTAAGTTTGTAGGTTGTTATTTTTGCATTATCTGTGTATTGTTTATTTTATAACATGTATACAAACGCTGAAATGGCCGACATGCATTTTGTGTATGGTATGGCAAATGGTAATTGTCGACAAGCTAGACGTTTTTATGCTGAAAAATATCCGCAACGAATAACGCCTCATCATTCCGTATTTGCACGTATTCACAACCGCTTATCCGAAACTGGAATGTTAAAAAGAAATTCAAACAGTACTGGTCGTTTCCGGACAGTTAGAAATGTAATGGTAGAACAAGCAATTTTTGATGAAATTGATGTACACCCGGAAACAAGCACTAGAATAATTGCCAACACCTTAAATATCAGCCATTCATCTGTGTGGCGAGTTTTAAAAGAGCAGCAGTTATATCCTTACCACATCCAACGGGTTCAAGCTCTTTTACCTAGAGATTTTCCTCAACGAGCTAGATTTTGTGAATCGTTAACACACGAAATGCGACAAAATCCTCAATTTTTAAATAATGTATTGTTTACGGACGAGGCACATTTTTCAAGAGTAGCTATCATAAATTTTCACAATAATCACGTATGGGCAGACGAGAATCCCCATGAGATTATAGAGCACCATTTTCAAAATGTTTTTTCAGTGAACGTATCGATTGGTATAGTAGGGGATAACTTAATTGGGCCACATTTTCTGGCTCAGCCATTAAATGGAATTTCTTACACCAGTTTTCTACAAAATGATCTCCCTGAACTACTTGAAGACATCGCACTGAATATCAGACAAAACATGTGGTTCATGCAAGATGGTGCTCCAGTACACTTCTGTCGGACTGCTAGGCAACATTTAGATGTAACATATCCCAACCGTTGGATTGGCCGAGGAGGGCCCCAATATTGGCCTCCTCGATCTCCAGAGTTAAATCCTTGTGATTTCTGTTTTTGGGGTTACCTTAAATCATTAGTCTACACGACACCCATAGTTGATATGAACGATTTAAAGAATCGTATTCAAATAGCGTGTGACACCATGAGAAATGCACCTCAAATCTTTGAACGTGTACGGCAATCCATGATACGTAGGCTACGTTCATGTATTTTGGCTAGAGGTGGTCATTTCCAGCATTTATTATGAATCCTATTACATTTTACATCTTTACTTAGTTTTTCACTCAATTTATTAAAAAATTATAAATTATGATGTTTATTTTTTTTTCTCTGCAGCTATTATGATGTTTATTTTTTTTCTCTGTAGCTATTGGTTTTGGGAAAAAATTTAAGAATAAAAAAAGTTTTAGATAAAACAAGGATTTTAAGTTAAATTTTATTTCATACAACTTCGTCTCGAAAAAAAAGTTTTGATATGAAATATAGTAAGGGTTGCTAATTTCACCCCCGTATAATGTAACAGGAATATTGAAAAAATACACGTGGTTAGTCCTTTGCTAGTGCACGAAAATTACAGAATTTCAAGTTTGTAGCTTTACTGAAATTAAAAAAAAAATAAAAACTCAATTTTAGTTACCACCTTTTATGGGTGATATCACCCTTAAGGGTTGGGCTGAGGAAATTTTGTTATAGGGAGAACCCATATTAATTTCATACGAGCAATCACCTCCTGAAGTTTGTCGCATGAATTTAGAAACAACCTGTATATTACATATTATTACAGTAGTTCTTTGCTTGGCGGTTAATGGGTTAAGCTGATCAATCTATAGTCACTACAGTGTTTGGGGTTCTTGGTTTTTGGTAGCAGAACAAAGGTCGATAGTAGCCAGTCTCTAGGTATCCCACCAGGTTTGTATATTTTATTAACGAGGATAGTTAATTGTGCCTAATAGTTCAGAGAAATAAGGAAAAATAATATCATGTTGGTGACACAACCCCCTCCAGGCCGAAACCAAATTTTTTGAGTAGTATAGACATCTATATTAATAACCTATATGATTCCTGCAGCCGATTTTGATGATATACATAGTTATAAACAAATGAAAATCAAAAAGCGGTAAATTTTCGCTTTTTTTGTCTATAACCAAAAAGTTAAGCATTTTAAACAAATTTGAGAATAAGAAACTCATAAATCGTATAAAAAACTTCAATATGACGTCCGCTGAATATGTCTATCCTTATTGGTGGCTTAGAAAATTGCAAAATAATTAATAAATTTTGAGTTTTTATAAATATTCATAAGTTATGTAAAAATTAACTTAGAGCCTTCTTATTACCTACACGCAATTCTGGGACTTCTGGTGCTTAAATTATACGCTAAATTTCATAACAATTGGTAAAATAGTTTAAAAGATATTTCATTTGTTTATCCCAAATTAATTTTTTTTGCAACACTGTAAGTCAGAAAATGATGAAATTACAGTAATACTTTGGATACTTTATGAAAGAAGATGATTTATGCTAATAATTTAATTTAAACATAATGACAAGAAATAATTCTAACTATCTCAAAATTATTTTTCAAGAACATGTCGATTTTTTGCTTATAAACAATTAGAATAACTTTTTAACCATTACCCGTAGAAAAATTACTTTTTCATATTTAGAAAGACTGAATTTTTATACAAATTTAAAAAAAAATTTCCTAGGACAATTAGGGATGAAGTTGCCCCCTCCCTTTTTTAAGTCACAGCAGCTTTCTTTATAACAATTACGAAATCAAATTAGTCACATTCGAAAGAACATACTTCAGAGCTTTAATGTACCAAATATAAAAAATATATACTTACAAACAAATCTTATACAAAGCTTCAAAATGTGAGCCTTAAAATCGGCCGGTTTTGAAACTTGGGAGATCGATGAGAAGGGGGAAGGAACTGTTAGCTGTATCTCTTGTTCTCGCCGATGGATTTCGACGTTTCATTTTTTAATTTGTATGTACTTTTTGCGTACAGTACGAGTATACATTATTTAAATAAATTAATTGTTATATACACCATCAAATTTGTTTAAACAATTTTTTTTATAATATTTGAAGTAATTTTAATTACAAAACATGAATATTTATGAACAATATAATAATACATAGTTTTTTATTAAACTTAGTAATAATTTAAAGTATGAAAAGACAAATTATCCCATTCAATTGTTTCTAAAAATAGTATTGGTCTATGGAAATCAGAAAATCTCAAATGAGATTTTGGTACACTATTTTTTTGGTAAACATGCTATTAGATGAATGAAAAACTGAAGTTACAGAACCACCAAACAAGAGATAAACGTAATTGATTGGGGTTGGAAATTAAGCTAAAAACCGTTAATTTCAATCCGATCAACAGATCTTCTTTATACACGGGTGCCCATATAAAAATTTTCAGGGGGGGCAGACGTGAAGATGTTGCACATTATATTTTGTATACTTTGGATAACCATATACAGTTAACAGCACCCGACACGCCCCCCCCCCTGCCCATGGCATATCTTTATACCAGATATTTTATTAAAATAAACTATCTGCTCTTGCAAAACTGGTTGCACCGAGTACTTGTTAGTAGAGAGATATAAATAGTTTATGGACTTCGATAACCAAAACCTCTATCTTTGTCTATTATCTATTTTGAAGTTTCTTTTTTTAATCTGTATGTACTCTTTGCGTACGTTACGGATATGTTTTTTGTTATTAAAGTGGTTATTTAAATAACTATGTAAATTGTGTAAACAATTTTTGGAAATTCCTTTACGATATTTTTAGGATGACTTTGTTGGCAATCATAGGATTGGATCATATGCACTTGACTTTACAATAACTTATAATAAAGAGGTAACTGATAATTGTTACGTTTTTCATAAAAATACAAGTATTCCTAAATAATAAATCTCCTTTAATTTTATTTTAATAGTCTTGTTATAATACCAAAATGTATAGTCCTGTCGCCAGGGGGGGTACAACGGCCTCGTTAATTCAGATGGACTTACCCAAGTTTTTTTTATGTATTTTGACCCGTAGAACCCGAATTTTTTGGGTAACAGTTGATCCGGATGTCGATAAGATTGTTATAGACCAAGAACTTGAGGAATCAAATAACAGCGATTTTTGGCAAAACAAAACAATATTTTGTATTTTTTGGGTCATTTTAAGCAAAAAATATTTCTACAAGTTTTTTAGTAGGATGCACAGTTTTCGAGATAAACGCGGTTGAACTTTCAAAAAATCGAAAAACTGCAATTTTTAAACCCGAATAACTTTTGATTAAAAAATAAAATAGCAATTCTGCTTAGCGCCTTTGAAAGTTCAAGTCAAATTATGTCGGTTTTGATTATTTGCATTGCTAAAAATTTATTGTGTTATTGTTAAACAAAGCTACAAACAACTAGTGCGTGAGTGATGTTTCTATGATTTCTCATTTAAAATCGAACGAGTAGGTAGAATAGGTACTAGTGCAATCAAGACTATTTCTACGTTACATGCGTTAAAACGCATGTAAAAGCACGGGAAACCCTACGTGTTTATAGCTTTGTTAAACAATAAAAAAATAAATTTTTACCAACGCAAATAATCAAAACCGATATAATTTGACTTAAACTTTCAAATGCGGTAAGCAGACTTGCTATTTTATTTTTTAATCAAAAGTTATTCGGGTTCAAAAATTGCAATTTTTCGATTTTTTTAAAGTTCAACCGCGTTTATCTCGAAAACTGTGCATCCTACGAAAAAACTTGTAGAAATATTTTTTACTTAAAATGGCCCAAAAAATACAAAATATTGTTTTGTTTTGCCAAAAATCGCTGTTATTTGATTCCTCAAGTTCTTGGTCTATAACAATCTTATCGACATCCGGATCAACTGTTACCCAAAAAATTCGTGTTCTACGGGTCAAAATACATAAAAAAAACTTGAGTAAGTCCATCTGAATTAACGAGGCCGTTGTACCCCCCCTGGCGACAGGACTAGTATGAAATATCTTAATTTGTGTTTTTTTGCAATCTTAAAATTATAACTTTCAATCTTGTAAGATACGATTATTATAATGTTGAAGAAAATTTCTGCAAATAATTTTGTTCTTTTTATCCTCTCTCTAATTTTGTTACATTTCATTTTTCGTTTTCTAGTAGCATGTTTATCAAGAAATAAAACCTAGTATATTTGAGATTTTTTATTTTCAATTCAATATTATAAGACAATGTTAGATTTAGGAATAATTGAATAGGATTAGTATACAGGGTGTAACAAAAATACAGGTCATAAATTTAATCACATATTCTGGAACCAAAAATAATTCGATTGAACCTAACTTACCTTAGTACAAATGTGCACATAAAAAAAGTTACAGCCCTTTTAAGTTACAAAATGAAAATCGATTTTTTCGAATGTATCGAAAACTATTGGAGATTTTTTATTGAAAATGGACATGTGGCATTCTTATGGCAGTATTAACTTAAGAAAAAATTATAGTGAAATTTGGACACCCCATAAAAAATTTATGGGGGTTTTGTTCTTTAAACCCCCCCAAACTTTTGTGTACGTTCCAATTAAATTATTTTTGTAGTACCATCAGTTAAACACAATGTTTTTAAAACTTTTTTGTTTCTTAGTACTTTTTCGAAAAGTCAGTTTTTATCGAGATATTTCGAATATTTGTCAAATCCACCACATATTTGTATATGGTTAAGTACGATTATGGAGACTTGGTAATAATATGAACATTTATTTCATGATTTACATTTTTAGGGATATTTTGAACCATATTAAAAAAGAAGTCACATCTCGATAAAAGGTGCCTTTTCGAAAAAATACAAAGAGGCAAAAAAGTTTTAAAAATACTGTGTTTAACTAATGGTACCGCAGTAATATTTTAATTGAACGTACACAAACATTAGGGGGGTTTAAAAGAACAAAACCCCCATAAAAATTTTATGTAAACATTGAAAAATAAGCTTTAACTCGATAAAAACTGCCTTATCGAAAAAATACTAGGAGGAAAAAAGTTTTAATAATACTAAATTTAACTAATGGTACCACAATAATAATTTAATTGAGACGTACACAAAAGTTTGGGGGGGGGGGGGGGGGGTTTAAGGGAACAAAATCCCCATAAAATTTTTATGGGGTGCACAAATTTCACTATAATTTCTTTAAGATGTTCCTGTCATAAGAATGCCACATGTCCATTTTCAATAAAAAATCTCTAATAGTTTTCGATATATTCGAAAAAATCGATTTTCATTTTTAACTTCAAAGGGCTGTAACTTTTTTTGTGTGCATATTTGTACTAAAGTAAGTTAGGTTCATTCGAACTATTTTTGGTCCCAGAATATGTGATTTAATTTATGACCTGTATTTTTTTTACACCCTGTATAATAATTACACGGTGTAACAAAAATGCAGGTCATAAATTTAATCGCATATTCTGGGACCAAAAATAGATCGATTGAACCTAACTTACCTTAGTATAAATATGCACATAAAAAAAGTTACCGCCCTTTGAAGTTACAAAATTAAAATCGATTTTGTCCAATATATCGAAAACTCCGAGAGATCTTTTATTGAAAATAGACATGTGGTATTTTTATGGCAGGAGCATCTTACAAAAAAATTATAGTAAAATTTTGACACCCCATAAAAATTTTATGGGGGTTTTGTTCTTTTAAAACCCCCCCCCCCCCCCCAAACTTTTGTGTACGTCCTAATTAAATTATTTTTGTGTTACCATTAGTTAAACACAATGTTTTTAAAACTTTTTTCCCTCTCAGTACTTTTTCGAAAAGTCAGTTTTTATTGAGATATTTTGAATATTAGTCAAATCCACCACATATTTGTAAATATGGTTAAGTACGATGATGGAGACTTGGTAATCGTATGAAAATTTATTTATAATTTACATTTTTAGGCATATTTTGAACCATATTAAAAAGAAGCCGCAACTCGATAAAAACTGCCTTATCGAAAAAATACTAAGAAGCAAAAAAGTTTTAAAACAGTGAGTTTAACTAATGGTACCAAAATAATAATTTAATTGGAACGTACACAAATGTTTGGGGGTTTAAGGGAACAAAAGCCCCATAAAGTTTTTATGGGATGCACAAATTTCACTATAGTTTTTCTTTAAGATCTTCCTGTCATAAGAATGATACATGTCCATTTTAAATAAAAAATCTCTAATAGTTTTCAATATATTGGAAAAAATCGATTTTCATTTTGTAACTTCAAAGGGCTAGAACTTTTTTATGTGCACATTTGTATTAAGGTAAGTTGGGTCCAATCGATCTATTTTAAGTCCCAGAGTATGTGATTTAAGTTATGGCCTGTATTTTTGTTACGCCCTGTATAACTAATATGTCATTTTACAATAAAAGTTACATCAAATATTATTTTAAAAATTGAAAAAAAATTGTTTAAACAAATTTGATGGTGTATAATAACAATTAGTTTATTTAAATAACGCCTATTGGTAATGTACGTAAAAAGTACATACAAATTAAAAAAGAAACAACGAAATAAATAATCGAGAACCAGAGATACAGTTAACAGCTCCTTCCCCCTTCTCATCGCTATCCCAAGTTTCAACGCCGGCCGATTTTAAGGGCCACATTTTTAAACTTTGTGGACGATTTCCTTGAAAGGAAATATTTTGTATACTTGGTAAGTTAAAACTTTGAAGTATGATCTTTCAAATGCGGCTAATTTTATTTCTTAATTGTTATAAACAAAGCTGCTGTGAATTAAAAAATGAAGGGTGCTAACTTCGTCCCTAATTGTCCTAGGACAATTGTTTTTCTTTATAAATATGTATAAAAATTTAGTCTTTCTAAATATGGATAAATAATTTTTCTACAGGTAACGGTTAAAAAGTTATTCTAATTGTTTATAAGCAAAAAATCGACATGTCCTTGAAAAATAATTTTACACTATTTAAAATTATTTTTTGTCATTTTTTTTAAATAAGTTAATAGCATAAATTTTCTTCTTTCATAAACTGTCCGAGGTATTACTATAACCTCATCGTTTTCTGACTTATAGTGTCGCAAAAACATTAATTTGGGATAAACAAATTAAATAACTTTTAAACTATTTGACCAATTGCTTTGAAATTTAGAATATAATTTAAGCACCAGCAGTCTCAGCATTCTGTGAAATAAGAAAGTTCTAACTTAATGTTTACATAAGTTATGAACATTTATAAAATCTGAAAATTTATGACTTATTTTGCAATTTTCTAAGCAACAAATAAGGATATACATATGCAGCGAACGCCATATTGAAGTTTTTTAATATGATTTATTAGTTTCTTACTCTCAAATTTGTTTAGAATGCTTAACTTTTTAGTAATAGACCAAAAAAGCGAAAATTTACCGTTTTTGATCTTCATTTGTTTATGTATATGATCAAAATCGGCTGCAGGAAACATATAGGTTATTAATATAGATGTCCATAATACTCAAAAAATTTGGTATGGGCCTGGAGGGGGATGTGTCATGAGAAAAATCTTATTTCTCTGGACTATAAATTGTCTTCATCTATAAGTTTGACCAGCTCGAAGTGAACTTCACCTAGCCCAGGGCCTTGCCAGATTTGGAGTCGTTTATAGCTTGTTGGACTTCAGATTTTAATATTATTGGAACTCCCTCGTCATCAATTTGTGTTGGGTCCGTTCTTGTGTCCATAAAAAGATCTTCAATATATTATATTTAGTCCATACTTGGTTTATTTCAATTGGGTTATTAGTTCAAATACACTCGGGTGCAAAATTAACCGGACACCTTAAAAATTGGTAATTTTTGATGTCTCGCAATTCCTAAACCTGTTGTCCGATTTAAGTGATTTTTTAATATGTTATTGCCTTATTCTTTAGCAATACCGTTTTAATAATATTGTGCTAAATAGGTAAATTTTCATTGTATACCGGGTGTACCAATGAAACTGTGTTTTTTTCTCAAAGTTCGCATCGCCCTGTGGAGTATTCTAACATTTACCAAATACTCAAATTTAAACCCAACTATAGCCTCATGTTTTTTCAACATTCTGTTTTTTGAGTCATTCGCGTACATTGGACCATAAAAAAAGTTAGGTAATTTTAACAACTAGCCATGTTTTTCATAAATACAGGGTATTTTTAAATAAGTATGGCAACCTTTAAAGGGTAATTCTGCATGAAAAAATAATGACAGCTTGCTTTATAAACCTATGTCCGCAAATGCTTAATTTCTAAGATAGAGGGTGTTGAAATTTTTCTTATAAACTGACGATTTATTTATTGCTTTAAAACAGGTTGAGATATGCAAATGAAATTTGGTGGGTTTTAAGACGTAGTTATTATACAACTTTTGACATACAAGTTAGAATTTAATATTCACCATTGGCGCGCATACGGGTAATATGAGCTGTAATATTACCCGTATGCGCGCCAATGGTGAATATTAAATTCTTAGTTGTATGTCAAAAAATTTGCAATACCTACGTCTTAAAACCCACCAAATTTCATTTGCATATCTCAACCGGTTTTAAAGCAATAAATAAATCATCAGTTTGTAAGAAAAATTTCAACACCCCCTATCTCAGAAACGAAGCATTTGCGGCCATACCGTTTATAAAGCAAACTGTCATTATATTTTCATGCAGAATTACCCTTTAAAGGTTGCCATACTTATTTAAAAAGACCCTGTATTTATGAAAAACATGGCTAGGTGTTAAAATTACCTAACTTTTTTTATGGTCCAATGTTCGTGAATGAATAAAAAAACAAAATGTTTAGAAAACATGAGGCTATAGTTAGATTTCAATTTCAGTATTTTGTAAATGCTAGAATATTCCACAGGGTGATGCAAAGTTTAAGAAAAAAACACAGTTTCATTGGTGCACCTCGTATACAATGAAAATTTACCTGTTTAGCAACAATATTATTAAAACGGTATTGTTAAAGAATAAGGCTATAACATATTAAAAAATCACTTAAATCGGACAACAGGTTTAGGAATTGCGAGACATCAAAAATGACCCATTTTTAAGGTGTCCGGTTAATTTTGCACCCGAGTGTAGTAAATACGTGTGTGTAAAAAAGTTAAAAATGAAGACCAATAAATTAATTATTTATAATTAAAATAAGTGTTTAAAAATTAAATAAAGTATAGAGATCATTACATATAAGGTGTCAATTTGAAAAGTTGCCACCCCCTATAATTTTTTCCCTATATAAAATCTAAAAATATAAAAAAACACGTCAAATTTATTTGTGAGGGGGACATTTTATAGACCACTCTTCAACTAAATTACATATACCCTCTAACATGGGCGGACACAACCCCCAAAATCTTTAATGGAAAGGGGGGTTAAGTGATACCTCATTTTAAAGATCGTTCGATTACCTTGTCAAAAATACCTCATACGTTTTATTTATTTTCAGTACTTTTGGAAAAATCAAGTGACACCATACAGATATTAAGTATCGAGTTCAGAATTCCAAAACTTTTTTTGGAGTATTGAACTTCAAATTGAATTTTTTGGGTATTAGAGTACTTAGAATATTCTTTTTGAGTATTTTTGAAAAAATCAAATAAAACCGTAAAGATATTAAGTATCGAGTTCAGAACTTCAAAATTTTTTTAGAGTATTGAGTCCAACATTTTTCCAAAAATACTGAAAAGAAATATCCGTGGCTGGCGTGAATAACTTGACAAGTCGAAAAAACTCTTTGAAAGCCGCGATATATCTAATAACTAAAGATATCAAATTGATAAAACAAAATTTAAATTTGACCAGTCGAGTTGTTGACATAATCTTTACTTTAGATTTCTTTACGTATTTTTATAACTCATTTTGTGATGTTACACTTGTTAGAATGCGACTATAACTAATGTGACACCTGCTCCAGTTATTCCTGCTCCTCTTTTTGTAATAATAAATTGATAACTATTTATGTGAAACTTGACGTCCCTTTTCTGACTATTATGTATTTTGATATCTTGATTTGTCATTTTGGGTACAATATGATCTTAAGTTGATAAAATGAGATGCACGATTTGTACATTTCCCGCCTTCAATATTGGAATGCGTGGGTCACGTGATATACATACAGTTTTCTGTTTGCTGCTGTTCAGTTGTTCAGTTAATCACACATGTTAATGTTGATAACATCAGTTATGGTTTGTTCAACAGTAAATGGTTTGAATTCAATTAGTGCGGTCGTAAATATTATTAAATTTATCTGACCTGGCCCATTGTTAAGACCCACCCGAAGCGATAAGCCACCGAGGTAGACAGAGTTGGTCTTTTGCAATTAACGCTGACTAGACGGTACTCCCATAATAAAGCCTAAAATAAATTTTACCTGAAACCGGGCCTTTTATACTATTATCGGTTAATCCGGGCTGTTTATAGTGGTAACTAATTGAACTTAACCATTTACTGTTTAACATACCATACCTCTGTTACGATGGCGAAGCGGGTACAATTTTTAAGAGAATTGCACAAAAATGACAAAGAAGTTTGTGTACCAAGTAATGATGAGGAATTTCTGGAAGTGGAAAATCTTATTCTTATTGGGAAATGTATGTCGTAGGTTATGGTTATAGCGTTGATTGAATATAGGCTTAAAGGAATAGGAATTTACGGTCCCGAAAGGTTTCTACTAATCACAAATGATCGGTTATTAGAATATCTCGGTTATAAGAATACTTTTGCTTGGCACGAAGACTATTCCATTAAGCGGGTTCCACTGTATCAAGAAACATGCTTACAGCTGGTTTATTTAAAACTGTACTCAAATTGTTTTCACGACTTAAAACTGTCTTTTAAAAAACCATAAAAAACACGTGTCATACGTGTGATATGATAACGATGCAGATGAAGTTATCTGAGGAAAATGGAGATTTAAAAATTAAATTAGCTGAGCATCATTTGCAGACTGAAAAGGCAAATTCTGCAAAACGTGCCAGTAAAGCAAGAGCTCAAGAACATTCCTCGTTTTGGGCTTGTGCGTTTGACCACCAACAGTGTCTACCGACACAACTTTTACAAACCTCAATTGCCTTTTACAAGATTCAGCTTTGGACCTTTAATTTAACGGGTCTATTACGTTTCATCGCCGCCAGTTCATCGCCGCCGTTTCGATGCCGCCAGTTCATCGCCGGCCGATTCATCGCTGGCCGTTTCAATGCCGCCGGTTCAATGCCGCCGGTTCATCGCCAGTCAGTTAATCGCTAACTGATATATTGTTTTTGCATTTATCGTTTATTTTTAGTATTAATTAGGAATTCTAGGAAATGCGAGATATGACCATTCCCGTTGCCATACTTAATCTTTTAATAGACTTTTAAAATTTTATAATATAAAATATAATTTAAAACTACAAATTTAATACTGTTTAGTATCAAATTTAGGGGAAGTAGAAATATAACGGTAAATTAATATAATAATATTTTTTTTATCTATTTATTTGTCATAAGTTTTGAACTGAATTTAACGTCGTGTCGTCTCATCTCCCATAATACAAGATCAACTGACTAACTAGCGATGAAACGGACGGCGATGAAATGGACTGCCGATGAACCGGCGGCATCAAAACGGCGGCGATGAACCGGCGGCAATGAAACGTCCCATTCCGAATTTAACGGTTGACGACTTGGCAACGGATGAAGCTATGTGTCCATTATCTATGCTATGTGTTGAGGATGATGTCGTGGGATGAGACAATTGGAGCACGTGGTGCAAATCAAATCGCATGCTATCTGTGGCAATTTTGTTTAAATTTTCTTCCACCAGTTGTCAAAGAAATTACATTCTTTTCAGATACTTGCGGTGGGTAGAATAAAAATAACATCTGTAATTGTCTTACTTTCAAAAAAGAGGAAAACCTACACACTCCTTTCACTTAAACGTAATAACTAAAGAACCTTTATCAATAAGCAAAGAAAAGAAAAAATATCTTCTGGATATTTTGCATCTTATATATCCTTTGTTCCACGACTTCTATTCAAATATAAAAACAACTGAAACCAAATCAACAGATCCCGATATTGATGAGAGAGATCCAAAGAGAGCATTGAATAATAACAAAAACGATTATTGTTTTTAATTTTACTTGTATTTGACAAAGAAAACTCTTTTTTTATTTTAGTTACAATCTATTTTATGTTTCGTTCCTGTTAGTTTCTGAAATAAATATTCCAAACCGAAGGGCATGTTTTATTTGGCTGTAAAGTTACTCTATTTCATCAGATTAATTTGAATCAGAGTAAGTTGCTTTTGGTGAATAAGTTGACAAGTACTAGGTGAACAATGTGACAAGTCTGATTTCTATAAAATTAACAAAAGGAAATGCCACTTTTTTTCCAGATTTGGAAAAATCGACTAAAATTACTTATATTTACGACACTAAACTAAAAAAAGTTAATAATCTTTTTTATACCTAATTGTCAAAAATTAAAATCAATGCCCCGAAAAACTGTGTTTTTAGACATGTCAACATATTCACGCCAGCCACGGATATAAGGTATGTGGTATTTTTGAAAAGGTAATCAAATGACCTCTAAAATGAGGTATAACTCAACCCCCCTTTCCATTAAAGATTTTGGGGGTAGTGTCTGCCTCCGCTAGAGGGTTGACGTAATTTAGTTGAAAACTGGTCTACAAAATGTCCCCCTCACAAATAAAATTGACGTGTTTTTTTATATTTTTAGATTTTCTATAGGGACCAAATTATAGGGGGGGCAACTTTTCAAATTGACGTGCTGTAGAATAAACCTACATTTATAGTTTTGTATAAAGAAGGAAACAATGTAGAACTAATATATTAACAGCATACTAAATTTCTCATAGTTAGTATAAAATGCACCCTAAAACTAACGTAAAACTCTCGTAAAATCCTAAAAATCATAAAATCTTATCTAAACTAACGTACCGTCAAAGTTTATTTCCATAAAAAGGGAAAGCTTGATTCAATTTCCAGAAAATTTAATTTTGTCACGAAATACACTCACTATTTATATTCAAAAGTCAAATAAACCAAAATTAACTCTTAAATATGCAGTTGCACGACCTGACGTTGCAGATGCCAGCATCCGGTACGTATCAAATTGCATCTTTACAAAGTTTCCTAAATGATATCAACTTCAGAAACAGACATTAATAATAATTTCATCCGTTTCGTCACACCGAAAAGATAATGCAATCAACTCGAGAATACATAATTTATCACAAGTCATCACTTACCTCTAGACGGAAGAGAAGAAGATGGGAAAGTGGAAAGTGAAGGAACGGAAAGGATTTTCTTTTACAGTGAGCCAGTGTCTGACTAGGATTTGTAGAAATTATATACAAAACGTCATATTTCTGGAATAATTAATCAAAATACTTGTTTTTGTTTATAATAAAAATTATACAATTTGTCTATGGCAGTGTTTTTCAATATGTGGGATGCGACCCCCAGGGGGGTCGCGAAGCGTTACTCGGTGGGTCGCCGACTGAAACAAATAGTTGTGGTTTTTAGAACACAAATTTAGTGGGAAGGATGTATTTGTTTGTTTTAGAAAAGTTTATCAAATTGAGTTGCTATTTTTTAAAGGTTTTTTTTTGGCTTTGTGGTAAAACCCACACAGCCAGACACAAAATTTGTAAAAGAGAATACAAGGATTACACTCTTCTCGTCCAGGAGCCGATCAGGGTATTTTATAATTTTAACAGGTTAATAATCAAATTATTTTTTAATTGCAGTCCATTTTTCTTTTTAATTTTAATGTCTAGTATTGAAGAAAATGTCAGTTCATATAAGTATGAAGTGGCGAATTGCACTAATGATTTAAAAGCTTCCCTTGCCAGCTCTGAATATTGGTGTTTTCTTTTTATTCAAAATACGTCGACACTTTCCAAATAAAATTCCATTTTAAGCATGCCATCAACAAATAAATACACAAGATATTCTTTAATTTTTTTTGTGACATTTGCCAGATCTATTGATTTGCCCAAAAAGGGCTTTAAAATCCATTTACGCCCATTATCAGCTTTAGAGTACAAGTCTGGAAAGTAGGTCAAAAGTTGCTCTTGAAAAAAATGCAAGCTCTGTTTGATGCAAAGAATATGGGCCGATAGTGCAAAACTTTGTTATGTTGCATTACCTCTAACAATATTCTGAACAGATGAAAAAGACTCAAAGATTTTGTTTTGCAGAAAGTTTGTCACAAACCAAGTTTTGGGTGAGATGTTTTTACTTTATCTTTAGCTGTTAAAATAATTATTATATTTTCTTTCTTGAAGGTTCTTGTCCAAATATGGCTAACAGATCTATCAAAATGCGTGAAGACTACATTTTCCTTAGCATATTGAATGCATTTTGAGCTATTCCTATTCTCCGTTTTACGTCCTCCTGCGTCCCTCCTTTGTTGTTCAAAATACTGCCCAAGTAGTTAAATTTCTCTACCGTTTCTAATTCCGTGCCTTCCAGTGATATTCCCATTTCTCTTGGTGTATTTATTTTCATTATCTTAGTTTCTGACGTTTATGTTAAGTCCGACCTTCTTCCCTGCCTCTGATACTTTTTCAGTTTTGCGTTGCATGTGTTGCCTTTTTTCTGTTAAAAGGCACATGTCGTCTGCAAATTCCAAGTCCTCAAGTTGGTTAAAAACATTCCATCTTATTACTAGTAGCCTTAGACATGATCCAGTCGATTACTATCAGGAATAAGGTTGGAGAGAGCACACAGCCTTGCCTTACTCCTGTACCAATATCTATTTGTTCTGTTAACTTGCCTCCATGGTCTATGCGTGCTGTGGACCCTTCATAGAACAATTTTATAATCCTGATATACTTGGGAGGCATTCCGTATTTCTCTAGCAATTTCCATAAGGCTTTGCGATCTACACGATCAAACGCTTTCTCGAAGTCTATAAAGTTCACATAATATAGCTTATTCTGCCACTCTAATGATTGGTCTATAACCGTTCTCATCGTACAAATGTGGTCAATGCAGGATCTTCGTGCCCGGAATCCAGCTTGGTCTTTTCTTATAACTTTATCAAATTCCTTCTTCATTCTTTCAAGCATGATTCAAGTCATTATTTTGCTTGTTGTACATAGCAGGGTGATCGGCATCCAATTTTCACATTTGGATGTGTCGCCCTTCTTAGGAATTTTTACAATTAAGCCTTGCGTCCATTCTCTGGGTAGCTCTTCGGTTCTTTTTATTTAAAATTATTTAAATTTTATTTAAACGTGTGTACAGTATAGAGGTAGACATTTCGATGTCTGCTTTGATTAACTCAGCAGGGATATTGTCTATTCCGGCAGCTTTTCCTCTTTTTAATTTTTTAATTGCATCTTTTATCTCTTCATGGGTGAATTCTTCGGTGTTCATGTTCATTGGTTTTCTGTTAGGTTTCTCTTCAATTTCGTTTATTATATTCTATTCTTCATACATTTCTTTGAAATATTCCATCCATCTAGTAAGAATTTGTTGTTCTGTTTTCAGTACGACACTATCTTTATCTTTTATTTTAGTGGTACCATTTCGACTTGTTCTTGTCAAGGTTCTTGTGAAGTCATACAATTTTTTTAGGTCGTTTTCTCTTGCCTCGTTTTCAGCTTTATTAATGAGTCCGTTGTGGTATGATCTTTTGTCATTTTTTGCGCTTCTTTTGACTTCTTTGTTTTTTTTTCCATTATTTCTGCTCTAATTGTTGCTTCTTATCGTCGTATTTCATTCCTAGTAACTTGACTTTAATTTGTTTACGTTCTTGTATCTTGTACCATGTTGTTTTTGTCATCCAGGGTTTATTACTGTTTTTCTTGTAGCCAACTGTTTCCACTGCCGTTTTCTTTATCGTCTTTCTATACTTGTTTCATAGCTCCTCAACACTGGCTTCCTCTATGTCGCCGGCCGTTCTCCAATTATTCTGCATTCGCTCTCTGAATTCATTCTTGTCGCCATTTCCATCTCTGATCCAGTGAACATAGTATTTTTATCTATTGTGCGTTCCCTTTGCTGCTGCTCGCAGCTTAACTGTAAATTTTCCTCTTACTAATACATGATCGGACCCTACATCTGCTCCTCTCATAGATCTTACATCCAGTAGTGATTTCCTCCATCGTCTATTTATTGTAATGTGGTCTATTTGGTTTTGTACTTCACCTCCTGGAGAAATCCACGTTATCTTGTGTATGCGCTTGTGTGGAAAGATACTTCCGCCAATCATTAAGTTGTTTTGGGCACAGAAGTTGGTAAACATTTCACCATTTTCATTTATTTCTCCTAAGCCTTCCCTACTCATTACAAACTCTTTTCCCTCATTTTCTCCACCTATTTTGGCGTTCATATCCCCCATTACTATTAAGATATCACTTTTATTATTTGCCTACATTCTATCATATACAACTTGCAGTTGCTCGTAAAATTCTTCTTTCACTACCTCTTCTTTGTCGTTGGTGGGAGCATAAGCATTTATTATTGAGAGGTTGCGAAATCTTGTTTTAAACCTTACTACTATAATCCTATCTGTCACACCTCCCAATCTATCAATGCTCGTGCTGCGTTTTTTCCCAGCATTATGGCCACTCCGCCCTCATGTTTGGCAGTTTCCTGTGTATGTCCGATAATAAGATTGTTTTTCCATTTTGTAGTCTCGTTTTTCCACATCCTTTACACCTTACCTCGCTTATTCCTAGGATTTCTATTTTGTCTTTGTCCATATCAGCAGCTACCTGATTAGTTTTGCCGATTTCATACGTAGTTCTTACATCCCAGCAGCCCATATAGAGGGTGTAACGAAAATACAGGTCATAAATTTAATCACATATTCTGGGACCAAAAATAGTTTGATTAAACCTAATTTACCTTAGTACAAATGTGCATATAAAAAAAGTTACAACCCTTTGAAGTTACAAAATGAAAATCGATTTTTTCCAATATATCGAAAACTATTAAAGATTTTTTATTGAAAATGGACATTTGGCATTCTTATGACAGTAGCATCGTAAGAAAAAATTATAGTGAAATTTGGACACCCTATAAAAAATTTATGGGGGTTTAGTTCCTTTAAACCCCCCCAAACTTTTGTGCAAGTTCCAATTAAATTATTATTGTAGTACCATTACTTAAACACAATATTTTTAAAACTTTTTTGGCTCTTAGTACTTTTTCGAAAAGTCAGTTTTTATCGAGATATTTTGAATATTTGTCAAATCCACCACATATTTGTATATGGGTCAGTACTATTATGGAGACTTGGTAATAATATGAAAATTTATGTATGATTTACATTTTTAGGTATATTTTGAACCGTATTAAAAAAGAAGCAATATCTCGATAAAAGATGCCTTCTCGAAAAAATACAAAGAGGCCAAAAAGTTTTAAAAACATTGTTTTTAACTAATGGTATCGCAGTACTAGTTTAATTGGAGCGTACACAAACATTTGGGGGGTTTAAAGGAACAAAACCCCCATAAAATTTTTATGTAAACATATTAAAAAAGAAGCCGCAACTCAATAAAAACTGCCTTATCGAAAAAATATTAAGAGCCAAAAAAGTTTTAAAAATATTAAATTTAATTAATGGTATCACAATAATAATTTAATTGGAACGTACAGAAAAGTTTGGGGGGGTTTAAGGGAAAAAAACCCCCATAAAATTTTTATGGGGAACAGAAATTTCACTATAATTTTTCTTTAAGATGCTTCTACCATAAGAATGCCACATATCCATTTTCAATAGAAAACCTCTAATAGTTTTCGATATATTCGAAAAAATCGATTTTCATTTTGTAATTTCGAAGGGCTATAACTTTTTTTATGTGCATATTTGTACTAAGGTAAGTTAGGTTCACTTGAACTATTTTTGGTACCAGAATACGTGATTTAATTTATGACCTGTATTTTTGTTGCACCCTGTATATAATCTTTCTCGTATCCATTTCGATAGCACTTGTCGTCATCGTTTTATTCAGTCCAGTTCCGAGGCATCTTGACGATTCCATAACAAAATATTTTTTACGTGGTTGGGTTGTTAGTCCAACGCACAACCCTCCTCCTTTCTCATACTGGACTTGGGACCAGGCAATGGCGGAGTTCAATGATATTGTTCAATCAAATTGAAAAGCATACATATACACGCTTCAATTATTTTTCATTTAATTCGGCTGAACAATGTGGATGATTCAATTCGTGATTTTTATGTAAGTCTTTTCCTCTTTCCATCTATGCACCATTATTAAATGAAATTATGACGCATTTCTTTAAATAAAATACGAAACTCTCACAGCACAAGTCAAAATGAAATAAACGGTTGAATCGAACACAATCGACAAAACTTAATAAAAAAATCGACGCGTCAATGTGGATGAATCATCCCCGTTTTTCAACCAAGTTGAACGAAAGTAGAAATTGTCTTAACTTCTTTCAACAATCGATTTTGTTGAACGCTTTTTTTGAATTGCAAAATACATGGTTCATTTTGGTTGAATCATCTACATTGTTCAACCAAATTGAATGGTGTATTTCCCACTTAAGCTGTGTCATATCAAGGTAGGTAATACAAAATTCGTCACAAATTCAGGAAAAATTTTGAATATATTGCTAAATGATTAAATATTTATACGGGAAATAAGCCACAATTAAATTGAAAAAATAATTGACATAAACAGTATATTTACAAATGTGCCATTAGATAAAACTTAGGGCATAATCAAAACGAAATTAGAGAATGATAATACATTGACAACTAGGACAAGCTCAAATGTATCAGCTATAATGGAGTTATTGACATTATGTACTATTAATACCTATTTTCAACTAAATAATGAATTCTATAAAAAAAATTTTGGTCTAGCAATGGGCTCTTCTTTATCTCCATTAGTTGCTAATATATTTATGGAGGATTTCGAAACTAATATCATTTCTAAACAAAATTTAAAACCCACAGTATGGTGGAGATTTGTAAATGGTGTATTTTTAATATGGCCTCCTAGATTAGAATTGTTGGAGACATTCCTGAATATCTAATAATAAAACACTGAAAACGTTTGTTTTCTATACTTCCACAGAATTTATTATAACTAAGTGACTACAGCCGTTTCGGCAGAAAACGATTTCCAGACTACACAACAAACATGAGTTCTCCGTATATCATAAACCTACCCATACTGACACAACTATACACAATTCATCATCCCATCCTACACAACACAAATTAGCAGCCTACCATAGCATGATACATAGACTGACAGAAATTCCCATGACAAAAAATAACTTCGAGATAGAACTAAACATCATTAAACAAATAGCAGTAAACAACGGCTATAACGAACAAACAGTTAACAAAATTTTAAACCAAAAACTCCATAAGAAAGCCCTGAAATTAGTGTATCCACCACCACAGAAAGAACCCAGTACCTTCTGATCTCTCACATATACTGGCAAGATAACAACAAAAATAGCCAGACACATAACAAAGAAAGGAATAACACCAGCTTTCAGAACTAACGACAACTTAAGCAAATATATTAAGAACAATAAAAGCCGAAAGAGAAAGCAACTATAGAGTGGTGTGTACAAACTAACGTGTGGTGACGGTCCGAAAACGTACATCGGTCAAACTGGCAGAACTTTTGACAAACGGATAGCAGAACACAAAAGGGCATTCAACAATAGAAAAACAGACACTTCTACATACGCACTTCACCTTCTAGATCATAATCATTCTTTCAATGAAGAGTTTCAAATTCTGCATATTCAAAATAAAGGCCTTAAGCTATCTTTTTTAGAATCTATGGAAATTAATAAACTGAAAAATACAGATATAATTCTGAATGACCAACTCGAGACAAACAGCTCCCCACTCCTCAACCTCTTCAGTTGAAGACTTAAAAAGGCAAACACATTGTAAACTATATCACTTGAGAAAGGCACTCTGCCGAAACAGATGTAGTCACTTAGTTATAATAAATTCTGTGGAAGTATAGAAAACAAACGTTTTCAGTGTTTTATTATTAGATAAAATGAACTTCCATCAAGTAACGGTCGAATCCATAAATTATTCCTGAATATTATAAACGATCAAGAAGAGACAATAAAATTTACAATGGGAAAGGAATACAATAACACTTTGCCTTTCCTCGATGTTTTAATCTCAAAGAAGGATACTGGATATGAGAATCAAGTTTATAGAAAACCAACACACACCAACAGATATCTCAATTACAAATTAAATCACATCATTAACGTTAAGAAGGGAATAATTAAATCCTTATAAGATAGAACCCAAATTATTTGTTCTAACGAAAATTCATGTTTAGAAGAAAAACAATTGTTAACATATGTTTTATTAAAAAATGATTATCTTTTATCGTTTATAAATAAGAAATTATCAAGATTGGATCGAATGGAACAGAACAACTTAGAACGGGATTCTACAACATTCACAAGAAATAATATGAGGAAAATATCAATACCATATATAAAAGGACTATCCGAGAAACTTGAAACAATAGGAAATAAATTCAACATTTCAACAACATTCAAAGCAACAAACACATTGAGATCTATTCTATCTAAAACTAAACCTAACAATCAACAAGAAGGAATAAAGAATTGCATTTATAAAATACCTTGTGAATGCGAATAATTTAATTTAAGTGAAACATCAAGACCATTAAACGTTAGAATAAGTGAACATCAGTCTTATATTAAAAATATAGAATTTAATAGATCTCAAATATGATAACGCGGATGGGATAATGAACATGAGTTCAGTGGAGAGATTCAAGTATAGCCCTGAAAGAATCAGATAGTAAAAAGAGAAAAATCAAAGAAGCAGCTCTAATTAATTATGCTAAATGAAACCAATTGTGTCGCAAATTCCTCGGTAGAATGCAGTAAGATGTGGTTACCCATACTGAAAGAGGAAGTCAATAGAAAGAAAATACCGTGATAAGTATGTCAATAACATATCGAGTTAGTACATATTTTATATTTTAGTATTACTTATTGTATATCTATTATTACTATTATTTATTTATTAATATTATTATTAATATTATTTATAATTTAATCATATTAAGGTCAGAATTTGGTATTAGTTTTTGAAAGTAAATTAAATGTAAGACCAAATACTCACGATGCCGGGATAGTATCACGAGGTTTTTTCCTGGTTTTCCCTCGTGATTTACTATGGAATTTCTAACGCGAGAAATTTAATGTCATCGTTGCATTTCATTGTCTTTTTAAAGACAAATCACATGCTATGATTTTTTTTGTGCTGTATATTCCTGAGTTGGGATTGATTTCACGTAATCGAATGAACTATCTTTTAGTAAAGTCGTCCCAGGAATGCAAGTCGTTAATATTGGCGATATCATTTTAAAGTCTTCTACTTTCAAATGTATAATATATGTCTGAATTGCCAATTTAAATGAGTCAGAATAAATAAACTATTAGAGGATTTTTTTTACTTAGCTACATTTTTGTTTAACTTAGTAGTACTTTGTAATTTGACAACGACACCCGATTTGGGCATCGAAACGTTAATAAAATTATTTTTTCAATTTAATTGTGGCTTATTTCCCATATAAATAGTTAATCATAAAAATGCCACAAGGAAATAGCTTCAGAACAACATATTGCTAAATGTACTATTATCGTTAAAACCTCGGATTAAAACGAAATCCGAAACCGTTTTATCTATTTGCAAAGCAAACGAATATATTATTTTTGCATTTATCTTTGTGGTAGTTTTAGAACACAAAGCTTTGATACATTATTGCTTTATCTTTGCTAATAACAGAAATGATCCAATGGCACTCTCCTTTATGTCGTGTACGTTCGCACATATCACTGCTTTTCAATATTCACATATAGAGATTGGATGTGTTTAAATCATGAATGGGACCGTTGAAGCGAAAACAGATAAAAGAGACATGTCTCCAATCAAATCCATAATGATACACCACTACATAGTCGGTTTTTAAATGATGAGGACAAAGCACAGTTGGATAATTCAATAATAGTGACGATGGTTTAGAAGCTTAATAAATTGAAAGGAGTTACTCATGAAAACCATTTATACTGGCTGATAGAATGGGATAATAACGTTAATAAGATAATAAAAAGTATTTAAAATATACAATTTGTGTGTGTGTTTATGTTTTATTGGCACTGGTTTAAGCAACCAACTGGCCAGTCAATGTGTTTTGAATTCTCTCTTTTACAAAATATATGCTTAGTATCTAAATTTAAAACTATTAGTACTACTGTTTTTTTTACTCTGTTTTTTTATTATTTTTTTTATTATATTTTTTAACATTTTTTTTATTACATTTTTTATTTTTTTTTTTTTTTTTTTTTTTTTTTTTTTTTTTTTTTTTTTTGTATATTTTTTTATCGCGCTAAGACCTAAACCCGATTCAACCTCGCGGAGGTTTAGATCTTAGTATCTTTTTATTTTATTTAATTATTTTTTTTTTTTTTATTTTTTTTTTTTTTTATTTTTTTTTCTTTTTTTCTCAGAGCTTTAATTTTAAACAATTAACATGGTTGTACAAAATTTTATAAACATCTAGATTGTTTGATTGTAAAAGGTATATAAGATTAAAAGGAAATTGTACATTAACTTGAACTAGATTGGCAAAAAAGTTTGATATTTCAATAAAATGTAAAGGACATTCTAATAGCATATGTTGTAGATCAGCTAGCTCTCCACATAAACATTCATCATTATCTACAAGTCCTATTTCTCTTTTGTAGACTGGAGTCAGACAGTGATTACTTCTTATTCGACAAATAGTTTTGATAAAGCCTTTGTTGGAAACTTGATTAAACCATGTCTTGATGGGAAGTGTAGGCTGGATTTTTTTGTAATAATTTCCTTTGTCTGAATTATTGTATTGTTCCTGCCATTTCGTCCGTTTGATAGATCTCATAATAGAAATTATGTCTCCCATAGGAAGTTGATAAGTATGCAGAGTGGATTCCTTCGTTGTTGCTTTTTTAGCCAGATCATCTACTATTTCGTTGTTTTTTATACCAATGTGTGCTTTTATCCAACACAATATTATATTTTTGCCCGATTTCAAAGCTTCACTGTTCATTGCTATGATGTCACTGATGATATAATTTCCTGCAAAATTATGTACATTATATTTCAGTGTCTTTACAATGCTTTGGCAGTCTGTAAATATAACATAATTGAGTTCTTTTTGATTAATACATATTTTGTATGCTTCTTTGATTGCAATGAGTTCAGCTGTGAAAATTGTCATTTTATCAGGTAATCTGTTGTTTATTTTTATACTTTTTTGTGGGTAATATATAGCATATCCAACTTTTCCTTCCATTTTTGAACCATCCGTATATAATTTCTGATAACTCCCCCAGTTTTTTTGTACACACTGAAGGTGGTCTATTTTAGTAAGGAAGTCTGTCGCACGAATATTACTTAAATGACAGTTAACTGGAGATAAATAATCTTCATAATTTAGCTTTCGAGACGAGCTTTGTTCAATTTGGTGTATGTCGCCAATGGAATTAGAAACGTTGAGGAAGCTTTCCACAACTAAAAGCAGTTTCTTTTTTTCCCAGTAATAATGAGTTAGGTATGAGGTGGTTAAATGAACAATTTTATTTAATAGCAGTTTATCGTTAACCGCTGTTTTAACTATAAATTTCTCACTTAGGTATTCCCTGCGTAATGAAAGTGGAGGTTCATTAAGCTCACATTCCATGACCAATATAGGTGTGCTACGAAGATAACCAGTGCATAACCTAAGTGCCTTATTTTTGATCCTCTCGATTTTTTGGAGTACAGAGTTTGATGCTGAGCCATAAAAAATAGATCCATAGTCTAAGATTGATCTTATCAAATTTCTGTATAGTAATATTGATATGTTTGGATCAGCTCCCCAGTTACTGACACTTACAGTCTTCATGATATTCATTGCATTTTCCATTCTTCGTAATATGTAATTTGTGTGTTCTTTCCAATTTAATTTGGAGTCTAAAAATACGCCAAGAAATTTTATTGAAGTTTTATAAGGAATACTAGTATTATCAAATTGTAGATGGCTTTGAGGAACATATCGTTTTTTAGTAAAGGTAACAATGGTTGATTTACTCTCTGATATTGTTAAGTTATTATCGGTAGCCCATTTTTTTATAATATTCAATGTCGATTTAAGGTAGTTATTACATCTATCTATTGACTTATTTTCTGCATATATCGCAACATCATCAGCGTACTGTAGGATTTTTATGTGTTGAGGAAGTTTAGTTCTAAGTCAGCAGTATACAGTATATATAATATAGGACTTAGGATGCTACCCTGAGGTAGTCCCAAAGATGTGTATCGGGAGTTAGATTGATCTCCATTTAATCTAACGTGAACTGCTCGATTAATGTATAAGTTAATGATGTTCCATGTTACTATCTCGGGTATTCCTATTTCCAACATTTTCGCGTATAGTATGTGAAGATTAACGTTGTCGTAAGCCCCTTTTATATCTAAGAACAAAGCACTAACTGCTTTCTTATAAGTAAAGGAACTATAAATGTCTATTAAAAAGTGGCAGAGGCTATCTTGTGTGGATTTACCTTTTCTAAAACCAAACTGACTTCTTGGTAATAGGTCGTTCTTTTCTAGCCAAAATTCCAGACGGTTTTTAATAAGTCTCTCATATGTTTTTAGTATACAGGAAGCCAGACCGATTGGACGGTAAGAATTCCAATTCTTTGATGATTTTCCTGGTTTTAAAACCGGGATAATAGTGTAAACGTGCCAATCGTCAGGAATCTTTATGCGGCGCATCCAAATTTCATTATATATATTTAGTAGTGCAGCCTTACCAATTCTTGAAAGATTTGATAGCATCGAGTAATGGATATTATCGGCACCTGGTGCTGAATTTGAGTTTTTCTTCAACGCAAAGTTTAGTTCAGTGGCAGAAAATGGTTTGACTAGGAAACGGATTGGTTCTGGATAGTCGTACAGAGCATTTAGTTGTAAATCAGGAATTACTAATTCTGCAGACGGCGGTGTGATATTTTGATGGAACTCTTCTATCCACGAAGCTTCCGACAGAATAACAGGGACTTTGTTCTTTGTTTTTCTATTTTTTATTCGGTTAACTTTTGACCATACATCTTTAATAGGGACTGACCTATTTAGGGATCCGACATAATCTCTCCAGCTATTTCTTTTAGTTTGTTTAGTGATCTTCTTGACATGTGCATCATCTTTTTTATACTTAAGTAGGTTTTCATGGTTTGGATTTTCTTTGAATATACAAAAACTTTCCTGTCTTCTTCTGACTGCTTCTTCACATTCTAAATCCCACCAGTATTTTCCTCTGGAAGTCGGTTTTTTTATTTTAAATTTGGGGATGCAGTAGGATGCAGTTGTATTTATATTGTGCAAAATTTGTTCATAAGAATTTATATCTTTAAATTGAGAGAATACATCTTCCGAATATTGTTCATATAATTTCCAGTCGGCATTCTTTAAATTCCACTTTTGTGAATATGGATTATATATATGAGTTGGTTGATCCTCTAACTCTACTCTTATAGGTGTATGGTCTGAACCAAATAGGTCTTGAAGTGTTTTCCAAGTGATCAGGTGGTTTAAGTCAGGAGTACAAATGGTCAGGTCTATTGCCGATTTCGAGAAGTTCCTAAAGAAAGTAGGAGAGCCATCATTTTTGAATATTAAATTATTATCGTCTATACAGTCCATCAAGATTTTACCTTTCATATCTGTTTGGTTGTCTAGGCCCCAGGCAATGTGGTGAGCATTAAGGTCACCTCCTATTATAAATGGTCTTTCTATAGATGTTATGAAATTGTTCCATTGTTGTAACAATAACTTGGTTCCTGGGGGAACATACATAGATATAAATGTGACAGTATATGACTTAAACTTTATTTTTATTGCTACTTTATTGACGTTTATTAAATCTACTTTCATGGTGACTTCCTCGTAATATAGGTTTGAATTTATTAAAATTGCTGAGCCACCGCCAACAGTTACTGAAAAGCGGTCGTCTCTGACAATATTGTACCCGTGAAAGTTATAATACTTTTCTGGTTTAAATCTAGTTTCTGATAATAATGCGATATCAACTTTCTGGTCTTCTAATAGGTGGATAAGGTTTTCTCTATTAGAGTTAGCCGATCTACAATTCCATTGACAAATTACCAATCTATTCATTATTATATAAGAGAGAACTTAAAACTGATTGAATTGAATTTACTAGAACTGATTTTTCTGGAATTTCAAAATTTTTGTGATTTATATTAGAGATAATACTTGTAACTATATTTGATATTAATTCTGTTAATTCTTTTGATGGTTCATGTATTTTAGATCCTTGTTCTGGATTAAATGTAGATTGATACGAAGAAGAGGTGATAATACCACCAGGTCTGTTGGACATGGGGTTTAACTTTATTATTTTTTGATGTTCCATTGTTACTTGGTCTGGTGAGGAAGAGATAGGTCGTTTGTATTTTGGTGGTTTTATTATTGTATATCTATTTGAAACTGAAGGTAGAGCGAACTGATTGGAAGATGTTTGAGACGTGGACAATTGAGTAAAGGAATATGAAGAGGATGGTGCATTCATATTTGGAGTTTGATGAGAATTTATTGAGGAATTATTGGCTGCTATAGATGCATAAGTTATCTTAGGAAAGAGTTTAATTGTTTCCTTAAAAGATAAGCTGTTTTCAGACATATAATGTTTTATTTTCTTTTGGCGATCAAATTCTGGGCATATCTCCCATTCATTAGTGAAGTGTTCACCTTCACAGGATAGACATTTTTTGTTAAACGATGATAAAGGACAAGAATCGGAAAGGTGAGATTCATGACACTTAAAACAGCGAGGATTACTTTTACACTGCTTACTCATGTGCCCATACCTATAGCAGTGGTAACAGATAATTACCTTTTGCTGGTATTTTTCAACAGTGTGTAAGACATGATTAATTACTACATACTTTGGTATATTCTGGCATTTAAAATACACAATAACTGATTTTGTTGGATTAAATATTACTTTGTCATCTGCTACTATTTTTCTTGTTATTCGTTTCACATACTCAACCGAGAATTTGCAATGGTGATCAAATTCCTTTATTCTATTTTTAAGATATTCTTCCGATATATCTGAATCTATATCCCTTACTACACCTAGTTTAAACAATTGAAATTTTGGAATGTATGCGGTCAGATTTTTTTGAATAAGGAATTTGGAAGTAACTAAAGCATTTGCGCTACTATAATTTTTAAATGAGACCCTAACTCGGTTGCGTCCGATTGAGTCAATTTTTTTTATATAATTGTCAATTTCTGGATGTAACGTAAATAGGATCTCGCCTATTTTAACAGCGTTTAATTTTCCTGTAAAATTTAAACTGGAGTTTTCAATGAAAATGTAAAAAGGTCCTAAATCAATTTTTTCGTATAAATAAACAGGCCTGGTTTTTTCTGGTTGATCTGAGTTTACTAAAGTATTTTGTTTTTCATTAATATTGTTAAGATTAATACTACTACTTATCTTATTTTGAGGCTGGTTGGGTAGAAATCCATTTAAATCTTGTAAATCACAGCTACTATCCATCGAATTCTCAATATCAGGCGGTTCGCCTCCACTAGATGACTCCATAGAGGAGTTTTCAAGTAACGTTTAACTTATGAACACTTTCAAAATGTAAACTAAATAAGGAAAAGTTTAACAAAACTAAACAAACTAAATTAGAACGGTATAAATCAAATAATCCGCCAAAAATTAATATTTTTCGGAGAGATTTCCAAATTTAAATTAACTTTGACAATTATTTTGAAAATATACAATTTAAATCTGAAGTAAGTAACCACATGTTTTAATTTTTCCCAACTTTTTAACAGTCAAAATTTCAACTTTGCCTTTTTATACAGTGGTTTACTTATTTTAGGTTTTTAACCTGATCATGGACTGATTAGTCCGAAAACGTTTGTTTTGTACTAGTGATGTACCCACTTTAAGTCCAACTTGGATCTTTTTTAGAAAATTTTAATAAACTATATACCATCTACCTACAAGAGAAGTTTTTTACTTCCTTAGTAATTTTTGATTATGGTATACAGCCAATGAGAGGAACTCTTTCCTTTTTATTATATAAAATATCTTATTAAGAAAAAATTAAAACAATTCAACTTAATAAAATATTTTTTTAATCATGCTATATTCAACAATCAGAATACATTAACATTCTATAATGTTAACATCCTATAATATAACATAAGTAAAGGCGGGTTGACATTACTAATGAATAACGAAAGTGGCTCACGCTTACGTATTTTGCCCGTGCTATTGTTAGATATTTTGTTATCTATTTTCAAATTCAAGCAGTACAATTGTATTTATGCATTGCATACAAATACAAATGTACTGCTCGAGTTTGAAAATAGATAATAAAATATCTAACAATAGCACGGGCAAAATACGTAAACGTGAGCCACATTCGTTATTCACTAGTAATGTCAACTCGCCTTTAAAGTGTTGACTTGGGAGCTGGACTCCTCATTCGCGTAAAGGGCCATTGGAGCTTGTACTAGCGGTAGCCCAGTCGGGATAGCATTTGACCTTGCATTAGGAGCTGCCCCAAATTTTATTTTTCTAATCTTTAAGGAGAGTCAATATTAGTGAAAATTTAAAATCTCGACTGAATTACACCGTTGCGTTAGCCGCCATCTTGATTTTAAACGAGAACCGTTTTTGCTCAATATCTCCGCCATTTTAAATTTTTTGACAAAAAGTGTAGAAACTGAAATTGTTAAAAATGCGATTTTCTATAGTTTCATTTATTTTAATTTTTTTCGTGCGGTCGATATTTTCCGAGTTATGAGGGGAAAATAGTGACAGTTGTAGCATAATTATTGAATTATTGAATTATCTCGTTTATTATTAGTTTTACAACAAATATATACTTATACAAAAAGGAAGAGAATTCAATTTTGTACAATTTTTATGCCGTACATTTTTTTGATAAAATCAATATTTAAGGTAGTACGTATGTGGTAAAAGTGCGAGTGTAAGACCTGATTGATTTTGTAGCAATAGTTTTTGTTCAATATCTCCGCCATTTTCAACTTTTCGACAAAAAGTGTAAGAACTGAAATTGTTGCAATTACGATTTACTACAATTTTTCGAGAGCCAGTGGCGGGTCTACAAGGGGGGAAATGGGAAAATTCCCCCCAACAGGGTCAAAAATTAAAAAAAAAATTGTTGAAACATCACGATATATTAGCTGACATAAAACTTAAAATATCGACAGACAAATTCAACCAATCAAACCCGCTAGTTGATAAAATTAAGTGAACTTAATGCATATTATAATGTCTTTGGTACATTCCATGTCAAATCACTCAGGCAAAAAATTTTGGATTTCCGATTTGTCTGAAAATTGGTATATAGCTTCTGCGGGACGTAAAAATAAGATATTTAAGGTCAAAAAATCTTCTTCTTCTTTTTTTCTCAAAATGTTATTTTATGCGATTTTACAGTGATTTGGTGTTTATTTATACAAATTTGCATTTTCTATCGTAAAGTATCAATGGAAAACATAATATTTTAATAGAAGGGACTCAAAAATGTCATTATATGGCATTATAACAAGTTACTTTGATTCAAACCAAGCTTTTGATCAAATTTAATAGTGTAGAAAACGTTAAAATACCTTTTTTTACATTTTTCTCCATTCCCAAAATACATCATAATCGATTTGGCTGAAAATTTTCCCACAGATAGACAAAACATAGGACTTTAAGTGGTGAGAAGGATTTGAATTATATTACAATACCAAAAAAGTTACATGCAATATTATAGTCAAAAATATAGACGTCTACTGTAAGTACAATTAACTCGAAAATATCGACCTCACGACAAAAATTGTTAAAAAGAAATTGTAATAATTGTAAATACGGTTTATTTGGAACAATTTCAGTTCCTACCATTTTTGTCGAAAAGTTAAAAATGGCGGAGATATTGAGCAAAACAGGTTCTCCTTTAAAATCAAGATGGCGGCTAACGTAACGGAGGAATTCATTCGTGATTTTAAATTTAGGCTACTACTGACTCCTCTAAAGATCAGAAAAATAAAATTTTGGGCAGCTCGGCATGCAATTTCAAATGCTATCCCGACTGGACTAATATATACTTTTGAGTCTGATATTACTGCATGTAACTTTTTTGGTATTGTAATATAATTTAAATCCTTCTAACCGCTTAAAGTCCTATCTTTTGGCTATCTGTGGGCAAATTTTCAGCCAAATTTATGATGATGTATTTTGGGAATGGAGGAAAATGTAAAAAACGGTATTTTAACGTTTTTTACACTATAAAATTTGATAAAAAACAATTTTGTACAATTTTTATGCCGTACATTTTTTTGATAAAATCAATATTTAAGGTAGTACGTATGTGGTAAAAGTGCGAGCGTAAGACCTGATTGATTTTGTAGCAATTGTTTTTGTTCAATATCTCCGCCAATTTCAACTTTTCGACAAAAAGTGTAAGAACTGAAATTGTTGCAATTACGATTTACTACAATTTTTCGAGAGAACCAGTGGCGGGTCTACAAGGGGGGAAATGGGAAAATTCCCCCCAACAGGGCCCAAAATTTAAAAAAAAATTGTTGAAACATCACGATATATTAGCTGACATAAAACTTAAAATATCGCCAGACAAATTCAACCAATCAAACCCGCTAGTTGATAAAATGCATGCTAAAATAAGTGAACTTAATGCATATAATGTCTTTTTTTATGCCTTTTATATACTTAGTTTGGTTGATGTTTCATTGGAAGTTTCTAAAATTGTATAAAATATAATTCTCTTTATTTTTATTTATGTACAATTATGTCGTAAAGTTAATAATAAATGAGACAATTCAATAATTATGCTTCCCCTCCGCTTCCATTATTTTCCCCCTTAAGTCGGAGAATATTGATAGTATAAAAAATTGTGCCAAAGAAATTGTAGGAAATTGCATTTCCAACAATTTTCTTTTCCACCATTTAGATTAAAAAGTTGAAAATGGCGGAGATATTAAGCAACAACAGTTCTCATTTAAAATCAATATGGCGGCTAATGCAACCGCGGAATACAGTCGAGATTTTAAATTTACACTACTATTGATCTCTGCTAAAGGATATAATTATAAAATTTGGGGCAGCTCGGAAACAAAATTCAATTCAATAATTATGCTTCCCCACCACTTTTTATTATTTTCCCATGTAACTCGGAAAATATCAACCGCATGAACAAAATTGTTAAAAAGAAATTGTAGGAAATTTTATTTTGAACAATTTTAGTTGAAAACGGCGTAGATATTGGACAAAAACAAGTGCTATAAAATCAATCCGGTCTTGCGCTCGCGCCATTACCGCATACGTACTACCTTAAATATTAATTTTAGCAAAAAAATGAAGGAGATCAAAATTGTGTAGAATTTAATTCCCTTCATTTTTATATCAGTACAGATTTGTTTTAAAACTAATAATAAACGAGATAATTCAATAATTCCATAATTATGCTCCAACTCTCACTATTTTCCCCTCATAACTCGGAAAATATCGACCGCACGAAAAAAATTGTAATTAATAAAATTATAGAAAATCGCATTTTCAACAATTTTAGTTTCTACACTTTTTGTCAAAAAATTGAAAATAGCGGAGATATTGAGCAAAAACAGTTCTCGTTTAAAATCAAGATGGCGGCTAACGCAACGGTGTAATTCAGTCAAGATTTTAAATTTATACTAATATTGACCCTCCCTAAAGATTAGAAAAATAAAATTTGGGGCAGCTCCTAATGCAAGGTTAGGCCTGTTATTCGTCTAACCCGACTGGACTACGGATGTAATACTGCGTTGGGGTGTGTTTCCATTTTCTCGTGGTGTTTGTTGTACCTATCTTTAATGACATCTGTGATGAATGGAACCTTCAGATCTTCATGTAATGTTAAATTCGACACGAACCAAGGTGCATCTGTGATCATGCGTAGTATTTTTGACTGGCTCCTGTGGATGATAGCAATATTAAATTTGCTTGCACATCCCCAGACTTCGATACCATACATCCATATTGGTTTGATTATGGTGTTGTATGTCAGCAGTTTATTTTTCAAACTTAGTTTTGATTTTCTACCTATCAAACAGTAGAGTTCTTTGACTTTCATGTCGATTTGTTTTCTCTTCTTTGTTATGTGCACTTTCCAAGTAAGTTTAAAGTCTAGATGTATGCCGAGTGCCGAGGTATTTGGAAGAGTTGTTTTTAGCAATAATTTTGTTATTTATGTATATTGATGGATACTGATCTTTTCTTATAGTAAAGTTGACGCGGATGGATTTAGCCTCATTTATTTTAATTTTCCATTTTTTATCCAATTTTCTAGGTTTGCTAAGTCATTTTGTAAAATGTTGGAAACTTCTACTGGATCTCGCTGAATTGCTAAGATGACGGTGTCATGAAGATATGACTCGAGCAGTCGGTAGAAGAATAGTGGAAAGTATGCTAAGGATGTGTATTAAGTGCAATGGAAGTACATCAGAGAAAAAGTCGATTCAGAGAAAGGTGAAAAATGGAGTTAGAAGTTGATCTAACAAGAGTCAACGCCACATATTGGAGGATGAGAGCAATGAACAAGAGAGACGGATGATAATGTTCAATCAAGCTATGAGCCTACTAGGCTCGACATAATTGTTACTATTAATTATCTATTCTCTTGTTATTTAAATATTTATTGCACATTCTAAACAAATGCACAAAAATTAGTATTTTCAGAAGTCGATGTATATTTGTTTTATCACAAGTAAGACATTAAAACGAAAAATAATTATCTGATATTAATTTTCTTTCTATCTTTTCAAAACTCAGATAATTCTAAAAGACATTTCAGTAATTAAGTTCTGTTATATCTGTCGGGAGCAATATCGCGGGGCAAAGTTTCAACGTTGCCTTTCTATATAGACCAGAACTGGACTTGCTCATGGATTTAAAAGTAAAATTTAATCACAGTTTTGTTGTTGAGTTTATATATGTTACGGTCAATAATTTATGTAAATTGGACATTGACGTTAATGGTCGGGCATTGTCGTGAATATTTATTTTCCTTGGTTATTAACGACAATGCCCGCCCACTAACGACAATAACCATATTGGCCAATGTTATAAAAACTTAACGTAAATTAGATTTCTCATCAATAACCGGTCAATAACGATAGTGGCCAGAAGCAAATGGCCAATGTTGATAAATCGATGCTTTAGAAGCCAATCGGTGTAAGTCAATAAGTGTTTAAAATGAGATACTAAGATGTCTCTGAAAGTAGTTGCAGAAATATAAGTAGGTAATAAAAACAAATAAAATGTCTTTGCTTATCACAACATGGGTAACATATTTATAAATACAAACAAGGAAATAATATTTTCATACACAGTATAGTTAGACTCGGTTAGTTGCAGTAAAGTTTTTGAGCAGCTTGTTAATCTGATGGAAGGCATTGTATCAAAGAGAACAAACACCATAAGCTGCTCTGTAATTTTGGTGAAATAGAACACACACGAAGTTCAAGTAAGCACCCTAGGTACAACATAAATCGAGAAAATCGCTAGCAGGAAACACAGTAGACCTTAGGAGAGCAGCTTCAAACCGAAAGTTTTCCTAAGACCATATCATACTAATACGAGTAGTTTAGTATTTAAAATTCAATAGCGTTGTTACATGGTTTAAATATTTTGTATTAGTAAAACAAATGACGTTAATATTTTAAATAATATAATTTTGTTTATTAGATATTGTTTAAAGAAAGATATCGAAACATCATCAAATCCGTTAAAACATATCCAGGAGCAGATGTCACATCAGACCCTAACCCACTAATCGCTAATATCACGCTTAAGCTTAAACGTGTTAGAAATCCCCAAAGAACTCCAAATATAGATGTTAGAAAACTGAAAGAAGTTGATATAAAAAACATACTTCAACAGAAAATATACGAAAACTTTGATAAATTAAATATTAACACCTACGAGATAAACCATCAATGGAAAACACTAAAAAACTGCCTACTTGTTCCACGCAAAGATATGTTAAAAGAACTGATAAGAAAGAGAGACAACTGGATGACCGACGAGATACTCGGCATGATGGACCAACGAAGACAAGCCAAGAACAGAGACAATCACAATTACAAAATAATTAACAATGAAGTCAGAAAAAAGATAAGAGAGACAAAACATACTTACTATGAGGAAAAACGTAAAGGGATAGAAGATCTTCAGAAAAAATACGATCTATTCAACCTGCATAAAGTGTTAAAGAAATGGCAGGGCTACAAAAAATAAACCACAACACGACTCTTTTAGACAAAAATGGAAACACTATTATAACGACTGACGAAAAGCTAAAACGATGGAAAGAATATAAGGAAGAGCTTTTCGACGACGAAAGAGGAGACCTTTAAGACAACAAGACATATCTTTCGAAAACAGAGAAATAAGTGTAGAAATTACAAAGGAAGAAATATTGTATGCACTAGAAAACACCAGTAACGGAAAAAGTCCGGGGCCAGATCAACTGCCTATTGATATCCTTAAAATAATAGAAAATGAGTACATACATAGATGTCCTCTTAAAGCTCTTTAATAAAATTTATTAATCGGGTGACATACCCAATGAATGGTTGACCTCGACATTTATTTGTCTCCCAAAATAGAAAAATGCTAGAGAATATACCGACCACCGCACCATAAGCCTGATGTCTCACACACTTAAAATGTTTTTAAAGATCATTCATAAACGCATTTACCAAACACTTGATATGGATATTAACGAAACCCAATTTGGATTCCGTGGAGGCGTAGGTACCCGTGAAACTCTATTTGCATTCAACGTACTAATCCAGAGATGCTTGGACGTGAACCAGGATATGTACGTCTGTTTCATAGATTACAACAAGGCTTTCGATAAAGTCCGCCACAAAACAGCTAATGGACGTCCTCAAAGCAAAACAATTACAATACAATGACCTTCGAATTAAAACAAATCTATATTATAAACAGCAAGCACATATACGCATTAACGAACACACATCAGAAGAGTTCGAAATTAAAAGAGGACTGCGACAGGGGTGTGTATTGTCACCACTACTATTCAATGCATACTCTAAAGAAATTATGAAAAGAGCTCTTGAGGGAGAAACAGCAGGAATAAAGGTAAATGGAACGCCAATTAACAACATTACATATGCTGACGATAGTATCATAATAACAGACAACCTTGAAGACCTCCAAAAGCTAATGAACAAGATAGTTGAGTATGGAGAAGAATATGGATTATCAATAAACGTCAAGAAAACTAAATTTACGAGGATATCAAAAACCCAAAATAATGATGAAAGCCTGACAATTAAAGGTAAAACTTCAGAACAAGTAGAGAACTACAACTATCTTGGCACAATAATTATTCACACAAACGATTACTCCAAGCATTGATTAATAACTACATTGGAATATTTATAATCAATGCTCCACTGAAATCAAAGTTCCAATAGAGAAAGCAAGAACAAACTTCAATAAAATGAGAAAGGTACTTTGTGCAAGAGAACTGAAATTAGACTTGAGAGTTAGGCTTGCAAGGTGTTATATTTTCTCGACTCTGCTTTACGGGATAGAAGCATGGACACTTAACGCATCGACTACTAAAAAGTTGGAAGCATTTAAACTGTGGGTGTTTAGAAGAATCCTCAGGGACCCGCTACCATATGTGCAAAGTGTGCAATGCACACGGGCGCCATCCTTTAGGGGAGTAAAAACCGAGGGTCAAAAATTGCAAAAATATTTACGAAAAAAATCAAAAAGCAATAATTAATTTTAAAATAAAAGTTGGAAAATCAAATAATTCAGTTTTACTTTGTTTGGATGACAGTATTAGTCTTTCTGTAGATATACCTAGACTAAAAATCCCCGCTATAAAATAACACAAACACCCATTCCGTAGACAAAACTGTAGATAAGAAATACCTAACTATGCCCTGATTTCGTGGAAAAATTCCAAACATGTAGGTACATTAGTTCAGCAATAGTGCGTGGGCGGTAATTCTAGCTCATCGATAAGCAAACGATTGTGTGGCGCATGGCGCTCAAATGATGAATCGACAAGATTTGAAAATTGCGTAACTCTGGTTACGCGTTGGATGTTGTGAGAAAAAATGTTCTCGGGTTAAGTTTAAACCCTCTAAGGGTGACAAGATGGTCCAGCAGAATTGATTCAATAAAGCCCCTAAGGTTTGCGAAAGTCTTCTAGAAATAACTGAAGATAATTCCTTTCACATTGATGCAAGACATATTTCCAAGTTCCCTTTTACCGGCTGTACGGAATTTTCAATTTATTTGTGGAATTATTATTTGGCATGACGTTTCATTTCATATAAATATTGTCAGCAAAACAAATGCAAAGTGTTATAATTCAAAGTATGCCAAAACTACTTAAAAAATTTATTAACTTGGGAGCAGTCGTGCCGTTAGAAAAATCTCACATTTAATCATTTTCCGTGATAACTCTTGATGACAAATTTTGCAACATAACTTTCCACTCGTAAGTGCCTCGAGGAAGATTGGAGTAAAACGTGGGAAGTTTTTTTATTTTTTTTTGTGGAGTTTATGGCTTTGGTGAGCACCAATTAGCTTTAAAATTACGTGACAGAATTGAGCGCGACTGCTCCCGGGTTAAAGACCGCAATTAAAATTAATTTTTTCTTAAAAATCATAGATCAAACTTTAAGGCCCGGTTTTTCAGTGAGTGGTTAAAATTTTGGTTAGCTAACCTAGTTTAAATTTTAACCAATATTTTAACCCTCATAGCGTTTTTCAGTGCTTTAAACTAAGTTAAGAAAATCTCGGTTAGCTAACCACTTTTTTCTTTTGTTGGCAGCAGTAACTGTACGTGCGCATGTGCAATTCGAGAAATAATGATCAATTTGACAGAAAAATAAATAAAAAACTATTTCATAACCAAATTAAAAAAAAAGAATATATTAATGCAATGCAATATCAAGTTCGGAATCTTTGTTTAGTTCATAACGTCTACCTCTATTTCATAACAGAAGAGAATTACAATTACTGGGACGATAGAGACTTTTTTCCGATTTTGTTTGTCAAAGACCACGATCTTTCATCACTATTTGAACAGATTGAGCAGGAAATAAGGAGTCAAACTATTTGGTAAATAATTATTTTTCTGTGTAGACAAATATAAAATACTCTTTTTAAAATATTACTAGGAATCATGCATTAAATCCTGTTACAGTAAGTGTAAACATAGGTACCTGTTTTACAGATATATTTAAATATATTTCCTTATAATTCCTTCCTATATTATAATAACGATAATAATTTATAATTTCGATAATAATAAGGAGGTATGTATTAGAATACTTCCCGCGATGAAATAAAATAACATAACCCAAATAATCCCTTCTGTCAGGCAGGTACTCAAAAAAATAAACATGATGCATTAACTGCACCCATGCGCAAGCGTAACCGTAAAATTCGGAGTTAAACCATCTAGCGAGGATCGGTTAAAATCTTGGTTAACTTAAACGAGTTTAAGCTCTAACCTAGTACTGATAAACTGATTAAACATGAATATTTCGGTGACCAAAAAATAAATAGGTTAACCCAGCACTGAAAAACCGGCCCTAAGCTCTCTAAAAAACCAATTTGACTTATTAAATGACTATGATTATTTCATTTATGAGGTAAAGCCCTTTATGAGGTAAATTTTCAAGTTTATTTTCAATAATTTCGCGAGTAATAGTATATTTACAGATATTTAAAGGCGTGTTAGTGTAAATATTACCAAAATTGCTAACATTACTAGGTACAAAAACAGAAGCAAAGTAATCAGAAAATACGTTACAAATTTTCTGTACGTCAGTAGTAGAGCCCTGAGCAGTAAGCAAACTGTTTGGAAAACTATTGGAATTTCTCTTATTTTTTACAAATTGCCAGAAGTATTTAGGATTTTCAGTAATATTGGTTTCAACGTTAGTTAAATATTTTTTATCATCTTCATTTATTAAGAATTTAGATCTGCCCCGTAAAATTTTGAAGGTTAAATAATCTAAATTATTGTTGTATTTTTTCCATCGACTAGGAAATTTAAGCTTTTCTTTAATACCTTTTATTGTAGAAGTAGAGAACCAAAGAGGGTATCTTTTATAGTAATTAGGATATGTAGGTACATGCAAATCAATGATTTTATTAATAATATTATAAAACAAATTTACAGCTTCTTTTATAACTTAAATTTAGTTTTCCAGTCAACTGCATATAAAAGACGGTTAATTTCATTAAAATTCGAGAATTTAAAATTTCTTCGAGATTGGTTTAAAACCCTAGTGCAAATATTAAAAGGAATATCTACATCAAACTCTAAAGTCTTGTGATATTTATCCTCGGGAACTAGTGGATTCGTAGACAAACATACATTTTTTATCAAAAAACTATTGTTAAATATAAGGTCTAAAGTATTACCTGATTTATTGACATTTGGGTTGTACTAAACCATACCAACCAAAGACATGGTGTCAACCAATAAGCTTGATCTAGGATCATTATAATTACTTGGTTTGCAGTGGTCATTCCCATATAGTAACCATTTAATTTCAGAGAGATTAAAGTCTCCACAAATGACAAAGTATCATTAATATTATTTAGGTAGATATCAACAAGCTTATTACAAAAAAAATTTAATGCAGCCATGTCTCTGGGAGGTATGTAAACACAACCTATGTGTACTTTTTGTTTATTCCGAGGAGTGATGGTGACCCAAACATCTTCTGCTTCAGAACACCAAGACTCCTCGGAACAGCTAGTAAGTTCCTCGGACACAGCTATAAGAACACCTCCTCCCGTAAGTTTGCTAGAAGAACTTGTCTCCCTATCCCGTCTATACACTTTATAACAAGAAAAAATTTCTTCACTTAAAATTGATGTATTCAGCCACGTTTCCGTTAAACAAATTATGTTTTGTTCACAATTAAGAATATTGCGAAATACAATGCTAACTTTTGAATTTAATCCTATAACATTTTGATACAAAAAAGACAGATTAGAAACACCAGCCATATCCATAAAAAAAATACAAAAAACAATGTCAAAAAAATAAATATGTAGCTTAATCCAACTTCTCGATATCCCCATCGCATGAAATTTTTATAATTCGGGATCTATCATCCTTTCGAACAAATATGACGCAATTTCTTGTCCAAATATATTTGTATTGTTTTGATTTCGCAGCTAGTTTCGTATCTCGTAGAAGTTTTTTATTTTTAGGGGTCAAGTGTTCATTAACATATAATTGGGCAGATATATTTGCTATTTTCAATCCCCTAAAACTACCATTTTGACGACGTTTTGCTTTTGCGGCAGCCAGAAATGCATCCTATTTAATTTTTTTAGAAAATTTTACAATAATGGGCTTAGGTAGATCTGTACGAAAAGTTCGCTCTGAAAGACAATGTGATTATATTTTAATCATAACATAATAACTAGTTTGTATAACACAACTAATAAAATGTTAAAATTTGACCTAATTACTGTAATTAATTTTATTTTACAGTGACATAGTGCAGTTTAACTCTGAGTGTTTTAAAAATCTTATACAGTACGTAAATCGTTCTGCTGGACATAGTGAATATACATTGAGATCATTGTGGCAACTGCGCTAACCTGTGTTAGTTGAAACTTCTCTTCGAGTACGAGTTTCTGGTGCAATAGAGCTGTTATACGAATAAAATGAGTGATTTTGAATGCAAGGCAGTCCATAAATAAATAAAAACCAAGACTATTACTGATGAATTAATAATTTTATTTTAATTTTTAAAATACCTTTTATTTAAAAATTAATTTCCAAATGAAACAGACACAGTTTTCTCAGGTGAAAAATAGTTCTACTACAATGACATGATTTGACGTTTATTTGTGTCACCCGCAATTAATTGTCAATTTTGAGGTTAATGCTCCTTAATGCTATTATTGTCATTGAGAGAGCGAAGTTGCCAAAATTATCTGAATATAATTTATAATGTATGTATTTATGTATCTAAATATATACAATGTTGTTCCCTATGTCCAGCTGAACGATTTACGTACTGTATATCCTATAATTAGGTATCTTTCGGTCTGAAAGACAATGTGAACGTATTTTAATGGTAACATATAACTAGTTTGTACAATACAACTAATAAAATGTTAACATTTGCCCTAATTACTGTAATTAATGGTAATTTACAGTGACATAGTGCAGTTTACAGTTTACCTCTGATGGGTTCGATCTATACTTATAAAATATTTAATTAATTTAAAGGTATTTAAGCCCAAAAAAATTAGCTAGGTATTTTTCATGAAACAAATTTTTATTTACAGTAAAACCTGTGTTAACGGCCACGTGTCAAAATCGACGACCTGTACTAACGGCCATTTATATAATATGAACGCAGCCAAATAATCTCATTATTTTTAAATCTATTTCATACAAATTTACCAGTTAATATCAGCCAAAATATTTTTATCCTTAGAGCATCCTTGACAACAGGTAGACCTAGAAATAGTACTATCGGGGGATGGAGGAAGACAGATTTTAATCAAAACGAAACCGTAAATTTTCTTATTTTGTTAATGCCATACTCTGCATAGAGTACAAAGACTCGTTTCATATGGGCTCTCTGAACCGCAAAGTGGAATGTTTTCCTGGCGGTGCCTTTTGGTATGTTATACCTGGGTTAAACAGAAAGCTTGAATTAAGTCGAAATTCATTTCTCTCAAAATATTTTTGTATAGGTACTGTTTGATAATACCCAATATTGCGAAATACCCAATACTATTTTACTACTTATCGTATTTATCTTAAATAGAAATTAAAAATAACCTGCATAATAATTATTAGGGTCGGTGTCGGCGAACACAAAGTTCTTTTTTTCACAAAGTTTTCTTTGTCGCTAAGAAACATAATAACAATATAATTGCAGCTGAGAAAGTGAAAAGTCTGGTTTAAATTCACAAAAGTTGGCCGAAAAATATAGTGTTGTGGTCGTTGTTCTCTGGTTGTATTAAACGCTGACATAAGATGACATCAGATGTTTAACATCTGATAACAATCTGAAGAGATTCTGTTTTTCCGTAGTATATACAGTCACTGGCCAAATTATATTGGACGCACTATAAAATATTTAAAAAAATGGAAATTATGAGGAAATACCATTGCAATACTAAATAGGTTTTTTGTATGTACCAGACACAAGGTATGTTGTATGGTTGTCTATTTAATTGTCTATATTGTATCACAAATAAAACATTATTGTTAATGAACCAATATGTATTTATTGACGCTTGAAAGGAAATAGAAATAACAACAATGCTGTCAATTTGTTGCTGGCATATTGTGGCTCAACAAAATAATAACATTTAATAATACTTGTTGTTATTTCTGTTTCTTTTATAATTTTTTTAAATTTAGCATAATTTTAAGTGAAGCATAACTTTTGAAACTATATGTATTATACCATTCGAAATAGAAACACCAATTTTTAAGAGAAGGTACACAATTTTTGTTGATTGTTTATTACAATGTATAAATAACCACGATTTTTATAAAAACAACAACTAAGTATGTAACTATAAAAAAAGTATAGATAAAAATAAAAAGAGATTTATTTCTGTTAAGAAGAAGAGTTACCTATGACCCGTTGGCTGCTAGGTGCTCAATGCACTAAGTCAACATAGTGTTGTTTTCCATCAGCACGCAGTTAGTAACTGTGAGGTAAGAGCACCCAAGTTTACATGGCGCTTTTTACCTCTCAAATTATTTGAATATAGTGTTCTACTTTTTTGGTAATTTCGTTTTCGTGGTCATTACTACTACGTGTTGTATACCTCTAGAGAGCTCTTGGAGAGCTGAGTGAGTTAAAGGAATAAAAACAAAACAACACCATGTCGACATAGTGTAGTTTATCTCCGAGGTCCAGAAATTTAGATTTGATTGAAGATCTTTCATGACTTTTCTCTCGGGTTGGCCCATGATATTAGTATTAGGCCATTGGATTATGTCATCTCTAAAAATGATAGCATAATTTATGGCCAATCTTTTTGTGACACCCTTTATTTATAAGTACTTCCATTTTATAATCAATAAACAAATTTTCAAAAAAGAATTAAAAAAGCAAATACTAATGACGCATGAGTAAAATCGTTTGTTGGTATCTTTGATCTTTCTCAAAATCTTAAAAAAACATAATAAATTGGTCCACCAAAACTTTATAAATGAATTCACCATACTTCATGATAAACGTTTCATCAAAAGTTCAACCGGAGAAGAAGAAGAACCAACATTTATTTTCACGCCCTTAAAACTCCACCGGTAAGTGGAAGTCGAAAGATCGGGAACAAACTTTCAACATCAGTAATTAATTTCTGGCACGTCAGTGGAACTTTTACCCTGAAGATGTCTTGAAGTGGCTACGGCTACACGGGCCGGTGTGTCTGGGGTTAGTTAAACCGCCGACATGTCGACACCGCCGACGGGGACGGCGGAACCACGTCTAATGCAATGCCATTTCCGGTATGTCTCTCCACTCCTTTGTTTAGCAATCATGGCGATGGCTGCGGAAAGGATATGGAGATGGTTTTGTTTTCCCTTAGTAAAGGTGAGTTCAAATTGTCGGTGAAGTTTACGAAATGAATATGCATTAGGATGACCGTATACAAAAATAAGGATTAAATTTATAGAGTATAATCGCTTGACTAGGAAACCATTATTCAATAAAATATTCTTCTTACTTAGAAAGACTGCATTAAAAACTTCCATCAATTTAACTTAAAAATGTCGTAAGAAAATAGTTTCAGAATATTTTTAGTTCTAAATACACATCGTTATTAATAGACTCAGCAAAAATCTAGCAGAATGGAGAAGGCCATTTTTAAGACACCCGACAAAATTGTCTTACCTTACACCGTACTTGGGAATAATAGATCAAAATTCCCTTCAAACCGTTCCACGTTCTTGGTGTCAAGACCGGTATCGGGATCCACAAAATACTTCAAATGGTTATTGATTGATGAATAAGTCCTTCCTTGTTCAAGCAATCATAGGATTTCCTAAGATCGATATAAATTGTAGGCCCAGGAAGAATTTCTTGGAGTTCTGTTCTACACCACTAAAAAGCCTTTGCCCCATGTACAAGCCACCTCTGTTTTATTTTCTCCGGTCGAATTTGACTTCCTCGACAATGACATCCTTCCTACCAAAATCTCTCAATTTTACATTGCAAAACTTTGAAACATTTCACGAGAGAAGCAACACCTATCGCCAATGCTTTAATAAGCCGAGTAAAGGTATACCTAGGAGGATTTAGATGTAACAAAATCGCCACCAAAGTAAATATTTTCAAGTTTACAAATGTGCAAGTAATAACTGGACCATATTGGTCAACGGCAAGTAGTTTACTTGATAAACAAGGAAATAATATAGTCAATGAACAATACAAATTGGAGAGATAGTGGGAATATATTGAGAAACTGTTTGTTTAGGAAGCCTCAGAAATTAAAATCGAAAATATATCGTCTAATGCAATGCCATTTCCGGTATGTCTCTCCACTCCTTTGTTTAGCAATCATGGCGATGGCTGCGGAAAGGATATGGAGATGGTTTTGTTTTCCCTTAGTAAAGGTGAGTTCAAATTGTCTTAAGGTTTAAATATATAGAGCAGGTCTTAATCAGTTGTCCAGTAGTAAACCATTTTTTAATAAAATATGCTTCTTATAAATGTCACATGAAAACGTTTTAAGGTCTTTTTAGTCCTACACACACACCTTTATTAATCGACTCTTTGCTAGTTAAAAATCTAGCAAACCAAAGGAGGCCATTTTTGGACACTGACAAATTGATCTTACGTTATACTTGATGACTGGGCTGACGATTATGAGACTAGCATACAAAATATCACGATTTTATGCTGATAAATGTACTAATAGTCCAGAAAGCCACTGCACATCCGCTAGGAAAAATATTCCAGGACTTGTGCGTAGTCGGTTCAGTTCAGCTATTCCTATTTCGTTCCACGGAACTTTAACTTCGTTTTACGGCTACTGCTAGCGTCAATTTCTCGCCCGTGGAGCCTTAGCCTTAGGGTTTTTATAAAAACCACAATTATTATTCAACGCGGAGTCAAACCGGGATAACCATTAAAACCATTTAATTGACTGGCAATTGGAACTAAATTATATAAGTATTGAAGAGACAAATAGTAAAATACAAATACTTACTAATTATAAATACACTGACTTTTAGATGTAGAGTTTCAGGATGAACTCACCTGCAAGAAAAAAGAAAATTTAATTATTGCATACTGAATGTTAGCCTATTAAACAATTTTAACAGTAGTAAAAAATGTCATTAAATGATAAATTAGGAAATAAATAAAATTAAAACCTGATTAAATCCCTTCTGTGGCTCAGTGATAAGAGAGCCTACCTTTAAATCCAAAGGTTGTGAACTCAAATCCCAGCTGGGTAGAAATTTTTATTTATTAAAAGTTACTAAAAAAAAATAATTTCTATCTTTGTGGGATCGGTACTCCCCAGAGGGACCGCAGATGTTCGGATACAATGAGCGCCTTTTTGTAAAGACACTGAAGTCAACTTGACTAATGAACCGGTACCTACAGGAGTTATTCGAAAGCCTGTATAGAATTCAGTTCTAATCAGTTTCAGTTTTTTAAAAGCCATTAATGCCTGGTTGCACCAACAGATCTTAGGCTTAAGCCGAGAATATTATAAGAATTAATGTAATATAATTACAACAAAATATAATAGGAATATCATAATATAATAATAGATACACTTGATAACAAGGTAAGAATCCAAAATGATGGTGCAACTTAAGTGATATTTCCGGTGGTCCGATCTATAAGCAGAGCTTAGCTAAGCTGGAGCTTAACATCTGTTGGTGTCTTAAGATCATTAGGCTTTTTAAAAAATTATTTCTACAAAAATGTAGTAAAAATGCAATTTTTAGCACTCCATCATAAGAGCCTTAAAAATGTCACTTTAAAGCACTGGGTGCTTTAAAATTTTTATGGCAGTACAGTTAAAAGTGAAATGTCAAATTTGAAAGGAAACGTCAAAATATTTATATTTCATTTATTAACATTGATATTAACAGTACAATTTGCGCAATTTGAAAAAGGTTTTTTAAAAATTAATTTAAACTGTATTATTGCATTTTTAAGACGTTTGATGAAAAAATATTATATGATATACGTGCTAAAAGTATATTTTTAAGGCACTCATGTGAATTTTAAAATTGTAGGTATTTTTAACAATTATATCATAAATAACTATTAAAGTTTTAAATTTTAATAAAAAAATTCTACCTCCTTTTGGACAATGGAATCCCATTTATGTAGAGGTATTTTTTAAATTTGATCTAAGTTGAACCTTTTATTATTTTTAGGTGGGGATATGCCACAATCTTTTTTAAATCAAGGCCATCGGTACATAATTCGCAAATATTTTACGGATATCCCTACTTTCTCTGTCTTTACACGGCAAATTACCTGTTGTAAAATTCAAACTCGTATGGATATGTAAACATTACTAGAATGTCATTCTACTTGAAAATGTCATCATTAACTTAAAGAGATGGCTTTTAAATGTTCTTGGATAACTGTTGTTTGTATACTTGCAAATTATTCATTCAGTTAATAAATGTGATAATGTTTCACTAACTATGTATTCAGTAATTGTAATAATTTATATGTACAACAAAAACTAATACTCAATCGAGAAAAGAGGAAAAGTGTTTTTTTAATAATATATTGTTACTATGGAACATTTACAATTTTGAACATCTTTAACAACAAATACTTGGATCACAGAATATATTATCCTGCTGTATTCTCTGCTAGTATCTTCCACAAATAATACACAATAAATAACTTTTTATTAAGTTCACGTCTTAAATCAATTATCTATCAAATACACTATATAATATCAATATTATTTAATCAACAACTCAAAATATTCCCGATGCCATGTCAGATATTTAAAATTGTCACTGATTGTCACTGTCTGACTGACAGTATGCTGACAATATTCTATTCGACTGAGTACGTTGTATGACAAAGATAGATTTGGAAATATTACAACGGACATTGTGTTTATTTTTTCGAGTCCTGAAAAAACCAATAAATATATTTGAAAAATTTAAACGCAGAATGAAAGACTATATTATTACCGAGGGCCGAAAGTGCCTTAGAATAAATAAAAAGTTTCTTTTGAATGAGATATTTGAAACTCAAAATCACACTACATTTTTTCTTAGATTTTCACCCCTGTAACTTAATAAAATAAACATTATAGAAGTTCTCGGGGACTTTCGGCCCTCGCCAATAACGTAATCTTTCATTCTGCGTTTAAATTTTTTAAAAATACTTATTAGTTTTTTCAGGATTCGAAAAAAATGAATCCCCATTTGAATAGCATTGCAGCCTAAAATACGTACCCATCCTCTTAAGTCTATTTGAAGTTTCGACTTCCACTTCAAAATCTTTATCAAAATAGAAGGCGCTAATGAATTAATATTACAAAAAAAATAAATAACGATTTCCGAAGTGAAAATCGAAACATTAAAGAAACTTAATTTTAAAGTAAAATTGTGGCTTTTTCCACAAGAATAGTAAATTACATTAGGATTCCATAAGAAAATAGATTCACAGTACAATAATTAGAATTATAAAAAATAGACAAGTTAAAATGAATAACTAATATATTTTCGTATCTATTTTCCAAATACCTACTTAACTCTGAAGATAGCTTGGCAAGTCGAAAGTGTCCAGTTAGGAATTAAATATTTTACGCACTTTTAAAGTACCTACTTTTCTTTTCAATTCATTCATATATATTTCCATTTTACACGTACTTTTATAGGTTTATTCGCATATACTTATTCACATATTTGAATTTAAAACACCCCTAAGGCCCAAAAAATTGAGTGACATCACGAAGCTATTTTAGACACCTATATTCGGTTCAAGACTAATTTGTAGTTAAATAAAAAGATTTTTAGAACCCCTTATATTCAGACTAACACAGCGATATTGACTAATCTCGCTTGATTAGTTTTTATGGTATTACTCCCAAAATGATCCTTAAAACAAATTAAACTAAAGCGCAGTTACCCAAAATAAATAGTTGCCAAGCCATAAATTTTGCATCTTTTCATTAAGATAACACCACTGCTAAACACCATCCGGTTTCTATTGCATATATAAAGAGAATCTTCAATTTGGCTCTGTACGAAGTTCGCGAGCTTTTGTTCGTCATTCCGTTTAATAAAAGAGGATTTTCTTCTTCCTATAAGCCTCTTTCTACAGACCCATCAGTCCACTACCAATCCCGGGAAAATTGTTTGAAAGGCTGTTACGAAGCAAAATGAAGAAGAACAATGCCAAAACATCTCTTAAGTCACCAATTTGTCTTTCGTGAGAACCACTCGATAACACAATAAATTCATATAGTCGAGGAAATGAAGCTGAAAAAATGGCAAAACCTCGTAATTTTTTCGTCCAGCATAGATTTGTACAAAAATTTGGGATTAGGCTCATTATACCCTCTAGTTCATTTTCTATATTGAGCCGTTGTACGCTTTTGGTTTTTTAAGGGTGAAAACTACCCCTCATTGCAAAAAATTATAAAATAACATTTTAAACTTTAATATTGTCAACATTTAATTTATTGTTTTATGTTTTAAGATATACTATCATAATATTTCAACCCATAAAACCAACCTTGTTGGAGCTATATACAAAAAAATTACTTATCCTAAAAGAATAATTTCGGCTTGCATCGATTTATATAAAAATTTGGGATTAGGATCATCTCACCCTGTACTTCATATTCTATATCATGCTTAAGGGCTTTGATTATTTTTGGGGGTGTAAACTACCCCTTATTGCAAAAAATTATATAAAAACATTTTAAACTTTAATATGGCTAAAATTTGGTTTCAATTGGTTAAATAATGATTGTATTATACTTTAGGATATAATATCATAATATTTCAACCCTTTAAAACCACCCTTAATAACATTACAGTTTTTATAAGTAGATATTTTAATAAATTTATACAGATAAAAAAGTAGAATTAAAGAATTACAAAAACATTTATTTACACAAAAATACGAATTTACAAATATGTACAAATACAAATACCAATAGATTTTTAGCCATCTTCCAGTATACGAACCGGTTCTGTGGTATTATACATACATTGAAAATTATTCATAAGCGGGCTATCCGAATTTTTCGAAAAAAAAATTGTTTTATAAACATACCTCCTTTATTTTTGGCGATAAAAAGTTTTTTCAAAAATGACTTTGTAGGATTTTTGAAGAGTTATAAGACTGTGTAAACTAAATTCCGTAAGATTCCTTAGTTTTTAATTAGGGTGGGTTTAAAGGGCTCGAATAAGGGGGTGTTTGCGTAAATAGAGGTTATAAAAAGCTATATCTCACTAACTGTTTACTGTAATGAAAATCTATGCACAAGGGAATTTTAGTTATTAAAAAATCTACAGTTTAGTAGTTCATAATTTTTTTTCTTCATTTATTATAAATTAATAAATGAATATAGTTTCTGTCCTTGTGGGATCAGTACTCACCGGAGGGACCGCAGACGTTCGGATACAGTTATCGTCTCTTTGCAAATACAATGACGTCGACTTTGCAAAGTAACAAGACACTTACTCAACACACACACTACACATGACACTAGGTGCCTAACTATTCAAAATTACCGTACCTACCATGCCAATGGCCATTAGTTGTCGAGGAAATAGCTAAATAAAAAAAATTTTTTTTTCGTATCTCCAGTATTTTTGGAAATATTTTTAAGTAAAAGGTGAAAAATGGGAAATTCCAAAAAATTAATTTTTCTTTAAACTCCAATTTTTCTAAAATTAGGACTTTAAAATAGGTCAAACTTCTTAAGTGTATTAATAATACAAATATAAAAGGAATAACAGAAAGGCGAAGACCATTTTTTAATTAGGAGGGTAGTTAGGGGGTTGTTTTCACTGATTTTTATCTGACCACTGAAGCAGGTACCGATTTTTTTTTTCATCATAAGTCGCTTAATTTTCACACTAGAAACTTTTTTTTTTTTTTTTTGAAAGGCCTAACTGTACACTGTACACTTAACAAAAAATTATTTAAGATTTCCTCGAAAAATGCAAAGTTTTTGTGTTATTTTACTTTGAATATTTCAAATTATGCATTTGACGAAAAAAGCTAACTTTTAACATGCCGTATCTCGGTTTGTGTTAGTCTCAAAGATATTATAGCAGAAGAATTGGGTTTGTGTTTCTAAAAGATACAATTTTGATATCTACAGTTTTTTTGATTAAATGCATATTTTTCGAGGTATTCTCAAAAAACCATCTAAAAAAGTCGATTTTTTCATCGAAAAACTGTTACTTTCAAGCGCGAATAACTCAAAAAATATTAGTTTAACGAAGAAAATGTAAAAAACCATTTTTTCTTAGAATTACTTTTTACATCGATTTACATGGTTAAAATGTAATAAAAATATTCCCGCCCCCGAAATGGGGTGAAAACCACCCCCAAGGTTTTATCGTACAGCGGCATGATATAGAAAATGATCCTTGGACTATTCCCTACTTTCTGTGAAAATTTCAAGTAAATCCATGCTGGACGAAAAAATTGCGAGCCAAATGCTTCATTTCCTCGACTAATAGGATAATTAATTTTAACTATTTATAATGGGAAATAAGCCACAATATTATTAAAAAATGATTTTTTATTAACGTTTCGACGCCCAAATCGGGTGCCGTTGTCAAAATACAAAATACTACTAACATAAACAAAAATGTTGCTTAGTAAAAAATTCTTCTAATAATTTATTTAATTTGACTCATTTATATCGGCAATTCAGATACATATGATATATTTAAAGTAGAAGACTTTAAAATGATATTGCCAATATTTATGAGTTGCGTTCCTGGGACGACTTTACTGAAAGATAGTTCATTCGATTACATGAAATCAACCCCAACTCAAGAATATCCGTCACAAAAAAATCATAGCATGTGATCTGTCTTTAAAAAGACAACCACATGCAACGATATGAAATTTCAAAAATTTTCGAAGAAAAAAATATTGGAATGCCGTATTTCTGGACATCTTCCAGGCTTTCGATAGAATATGGCATCTTGGACTGCTGTTTAAATTAAAAAATACTCTATTCTCGAGTAAATACTACCTCATACTCAGATCACATCTATACAATAGAAGCTTATCAATAATTAGACAAGGTAGACATTGTAGACACCATTTGAACCATCGAATCGGGGGCCCCACAAGGCAGCGTTTTGGGTCCCCTACTTTTCCTGATTTTCACAGCGGATTTACCAGAAGCACACAATACTAAAATTGCATCCATTACAGATGACGTAGCTGTATTATCAAGTAGTAAGAATCCAGTAGATACCTCTTATCATCTCCAAATCCACCTTAACTTACTCGCAGGTCAATCAAGTACAATCAATAGAGAGTTAAAATCAATGAAAGAAATTTAGTACAAGTAACATTTACCACCCGCCGGGAAATCTCTCCTCCACTCACACTTAAAAATACACAGATCCCCATTAGCACACATGTGAAATACCAAATAGACCAAAGTTTAACATGGAGTAAACATATCTAAATTAAACGGAGGTAGTTAAATCTCAAGTTCAGACAAATGTACTGGATCCTTGGTAGGACATCCGAATTGTCACTCCTATACAAAAAGAAGTAACAAATTACTCCTATACAAAACTATATTGAAACCAATTTGGGTGTACGGTATCCATCTCTGGCCATGCATTAATTAACACACATCAAAAAATACAACGATTTCAATCGAAAGTCCTTATAGCAATCAGTGGCGCACCCTGGTATATCGGTAATCTCACAATTGACAATGATCTGAATATTTCCTTTGTAAGAGATGACATGACCAACCATGGTTTCTTGTTCGACTTTCATGGTTGGTCGCTGCTAGCTGTATTTCATCTCTTACAAAGGAAATATTCAGATCATGGTCAATTGTGAGATTACCGACATACCAGGGTGCGCCACTGATTGCTCTAAGGACTTTCGATTGAAATCGCTGTATTGTTGTGATGTGTGTTAATTTAGCGCATGCCCAGAAGTGAATACCGTACATCCAAATTGGTTTCAATATGGTTTTGTAAATAGGAGTAATTTGTTAGTTAGTGACAATTCGGATGTCCTACCAAGGAGTCGGTAAATTTGTCTGAAGTTGAGAGCCAACTACCTCCGTTTCATTTGGATCTGTTTATTCCGTGTTCCATAAGGCGGATCATCATTGGATGTTTCTCTATCCTTGGTTAAAAATTTCATTCAAATTTACTTAAAACTCTTAACAAGTTGATTGAAAATAAAAATTCATAACGAAAAAAATGAGTGATATCCTGGAGCGAGTTTAGACACATATATTCAGCTTGCACTTAACCTTCGAGTGGTAACGTACGGTCCCTGACACCGACGTAGAGGATTTTTCGCGGTAAAAGTCAAATGCGCATTTTTTTTGTCCCCGCGGCCAGGTAGCTTTCAAATTCTCATCACACTATTTAGTCTTGAAAAATCTGTGGCCAAGTGTGGATAGTTCATATGTTATTTGACCTGACGGTGTGAGAGACCGAGGTTACCATTTATGTTATACTTAACGCTAAGTTTTTGTGGTTTTTGGTGCATAGTCAGTTTAAATAATAGAAGTTAATTTTAGGAGTTGTATATGAATACTGATTATGAAAGAAAACAAATCACGTTGCAACAACTTTTTGACGAAATTGTTGCTAATTCCGAACCAGAACCGTACAGTGTGGTGCAGTGGAGTGTATAAAAAAATGAGGAAACAAACGGACAATAGTTTCAGTTTGTGTTGGACATTTGTTGAATAATTTTATTTTTTGAAGTTATACTTTTTTACCGGCGATAGAGGGTGATTTTTTTATATGTTAAAACCTATCAGCCCGGCGCATGCGCATTATAACTTTGTTCTGATTGGATGTTCAAATGACATGTCAAAAAAGGAGGACAGAAGGAGGAGGTTGTGAGGACAGAAACAAAAAAGTTTATAATATTGTAGTGACTTTTAAATAGTTTTTAAAAGCAACAGGTACGTAATAATTATTGTTAATGTATCATGGGTATAAACCTACCTATTTGATCTGCCAAAATACACAGTATGTAATACTTTTATTTATATAATTTGATTACCATCAAAATTTCTATCAATATTCACCTAATATATTGTTTTTTTACTCTATGTTTTGTTGTATTTTTTCAATTCTAAATCATTTCAATTCAAAATTAAAATAATTTGATCAATTTTCAAAATATCAAAATATCACAAGTTTAATCCGTTTAGTTAGTCGATCTTCGTAAATAATGACACATAGTGTCCGTGGCTAAGCGGAGAAGGCGAGTGAATTCCAATACCAACCGCTCTTATCAGCGCTGGTTCGAGTCCCAATAGAAACTTTCTTTTTTGTTTTTTTTTAATACATTTTATGATTGTAAGTATATTTATTATATAATTGTATTTTCAGAAAATACGTATTTAGTTAAAAAAATTTTCGACAATTAATGTTCAGACATCATTTGTGGCTTGTTTAATGTGTTTGTGTGTGTTTTATTCTTTTATTATTTTAATTTTTGGCACTGTTCTAATAAAAATGTTTGAGAAGTAGTAAGTATAAATTATTTTAATATTTAAACAAAATATAAATAAAAAGTATATTAATTTCGTTTAAATCATAAAATATAATAGAAGTATAACTTCTTACGTGCGTACAAAGTACACACACATTCTTTTTTTGTGACATTTCAACCCTTGTCGATATGTTTGTTGATACTTTGTATTCAAAAACTTGACATGTTTTTGTAAATTGTTTGTCAATTATGTTACTATCTAAAATAAGCCACTTTTTTTTAATGTGCATTTTTTCCCGAATATAAATAAATATTGATCATTTCTTACTATATTGTTATTTAAATATATCTAGTTATATTAAACATTTAGTCACATCAAAATATTAACACAAAATCACAACCTAAGATATTCATTATTAAAAAAGTCGGTGTCGTAGACCGACGTTACCAACTATGTTACAAGAATTCACGTTACCGGCGGAAGGTTAATTACAAAGATTTTTAGGACGTCTTATATTCGTACTAACATTAAACACAGCTATATTGACTAATCTCGCCTGATTAGTTTTTATGGTATTACATACACCCAAAATGATCCTTAAAACAAATTGAACTAAAGAGCAGTTGCCGAAAATAAATAGTCGCCAAGCCATAAACTTTGCATCTTTTCGTTAAGATAACACCCCTGCTAAATACCATCCGGTTTTTCTTATATCCATTAACAGAATCTTCAATTTTTCTTTGTACGAAGTACGCGAGCCTTTTGTTCGCCAATCCGTTTAATAGAAGAGGATCTAATAAAAAGCAGAAAAAATATCCGGCACTTCGCCTAAAACAACTTTAAACATATACAATCTGAACCATATATTCAACCCAGCATTAATTATGCTCAGATAGCATCTAACAGACGACAGGAACTGCCTAGCATAAGTGTGCAGCAACCCCAAAACCAGACATCACACGAAACTAAAGGAGACATGTTCGACTTGAAACAAATAACGAAAGGACTCATGAACAAATACGTCCGATGTTAAACATTTTGACTACAGTGATCGCTGTCCAAATGACCTCTGGAATGCAAATGGGCTAATCTAACACGCCCACGAAATGAAATCCTCCATAATTAAGAAAAACATTGAGAAAATACTGATATCAGAAACCCAAGATGATATGGCACACCGTGGATCAGCAGATTTAATAAAAAAATAATTAAGCATTATGAGCATAGTAAGCAAAACCACCAAAGATTATTTGCAAGGCCCAGCATATCCGTTGAAGATTGGGAAAAGCCATGGCCGTGGAACAATAATAGCCATTCACTGCCCACCACGGCAAAATATGAACAAACAACAATTCATGCAGTTCCTCAGATCTCTTGGAAATAGATTCTTGGCAGGCTGAGGCTATAACTCTAAACATATACACCAGGGATCTAGACTTATTTCCCCAAAAGGAAGATAACTTTTTAAGTGTATGTAAGATAAAAATTTAAAAAATATATCCACGGGTTGACCTACATACTGGCTTACCGACAAAAATAAATTACCAGATCTGCTGGAATTTGGTGTCACTATGGGTTTTCCAAACCATCACTTGAGGGCCCCTTCTGTTATTATCTGTTTTTTGACTATTATATATCTGACATGAGCAGCATAAGACAAGAAAAATTTGAATAGAGCTACAGCACAGTTAACACCTTGACGGACAGAACGTCTATAGACGTCTAATTTCCATTGATGTAATGTGACACGACGTCTATAGACGTTGCATTTTTCACTATTCTACTTTGCAAAATATATATAGTGTCACAACACTTGCTTATTACTCTGGTCTAATTAGCAAAATTCATGGAAAAGTTATTTACCAGCAATTTTATTGCTGGAATGGAATTATAAGATCCAATATATTAATAATATAGGTATGCAAAGCCCGCAGATAGTGTGCTGCTTTTTTTCTAAACAAAATGGCGCCGACAAATCGTATTTTTTTCAATTATTGCTCTATTACTCCGAAGATTTTAACTTTAACACTTTAACACTTTAACAAAAACACTCAAATAAAAATTCACCGCAATTAAATTTTGCATAGAGATCTGTTTTTCACGACTTGCTTCGACGAAAATTTTTCTCGGAAAATGCGGGTTTTCCTAACAAAAACTCTAATTTTCAAATAAAGTTTTAGGTAAGTAATTATTAATCAATAATTAAATAACTTAGTGACATCAAAGCTTTCTTGGTATAGATTGTAATTCCAGAAGCCGGTGAAAATTAAACGAATATTTTAGCAACAATTCAATTGTTAATTAACAATTTACGATCGCAATAATAGCCAAAATAATAATGATACATTGATCAAACTTTTAAAGGTTATAAAGATGAAATGCTTATTTAATATTTTATTGACAAAATATAAATTTTTCTGTTTTTTTGCATAAGCTTTAAATTTTGAAAAAAAAAAAGTTATAATACGCTGGTCTAATTAGTAAAGTACCAAGAAAGGTTATTTACCAGCAATTTTATTGCTGGAATCGAATTATAAGATCCTATATATTATTAATATAGGTATGCAAAGTCCGCAGATAGTGTGCTACTTTTTTTATAAACAAAATAGCGCCGACAAATCGTATTTTTTTCAATTATTGCTCTATAACTCCGAAGAATTTAGCTTTACACCAAAAACACTCAAATAAAAATTCACCTCAATTTAATTCTACATAGTGGCAAGTTCTCCCGATTTTCTCCGACGAAAATTTTCCTAGGAAAATGTGGGTTTACCCAACAAAATCTCGAATTTCCAAATAAATTTTTTGTGTCAGTAATTATTTATCAATAATTATATAGCTTGGTGAAATAAAAGCTTTCTTGGTACAGATTATAAATTAAGAAGCCGGTGAAAATGAAACGAATATTTAACAACAATTCAATTGTTAATTAGCAATTTACAGTCGCAATAACAACCAAAATAATCATGAGACATTGATCAAACTTAGAAAGTTTATAAAGGTGTGATGCCTATTTAATATTTTGTCGACAAAATATAAATTTTTTCATTTTTTTTGCATAATCTTTAAATGTTTAAAAAAAATTGTTATAAACAAATTAACATTTCTCAGAAATTGTTTATTATATTCTAATTTTAAAAAATACTTAAAATGCGTATGTCATAGGTCTTGAAAATGAATGTTTTAAAAAAAATTTACAGCCAATTGCAAAAAAGTTATCAAACAGCAAAGTAAATATACGATATCTCCGTTGTTTATAATTTGTTTTAATTGTTTCAAAGCTTAAATGTGAGTCTATGGTACAAACTAATTACTCACAAAGAATGTCAGAAATTAGTGCAATGATTATATTTTAATCAAAGATTAAAAATACTTTTTTGTAATTTTTAGCGCAAAAGTAGGCCTGATACAGAGTCGGAGCTAAAATGTTCACTCGAAGCGACTGACATGCAGCATACTTTATTTATTAAAAGTGTACGTTGCGCGGCCGGTAGTCGCTCCGAGTGAAAATTTTAGTTACAGTACTGTATTAGTCTAATTTCACGCGTGTAAATTACAAAAAATATATTTATAATCTTTAATTAAAATATAACCATTAAACTGATAATCGATATTTTTTGTAAATAATTAGCTTGTACTTTAATCTCACTTCTACGCTTTGAAAGAATTAAATAAAATTATAAACACCGTAGTAATCGTATGTTTATTTTGCTGTTTCATAACTTTTTTGCAAATGGTTGCAAAAAAGTTTTAAAGCATTCATTTTCAGGATATTTGAAATACGAATTTTAGCTATTTTTTAAAATTATAATATAATAAAAACTTTCTGAAAAACGTTAATTTGTTTATAACTATTTTTTTTAAACATTAAAAGATTTTGCAAAAAAATAAAAAAATAATTATTTGTCGAGAAAATGTTAAATAGGCATCTCATCTTTATAAGATTTCAAAGTTTGATCAGTGTATCATAAATATTTTGGTTATTATTGCGACCATAAATTATTAATTAACAATTGAATTGTTGCTAAAATATTAGTTTAATTTTCACCAGCTTCTGGAACCATAATCTAAACCAAGAATGCTTTTAAGTCACCAAATTATTTAATTATTGGTAGATAATTACTTACCTAAAACTTTCTTTGAGAATCATTTTCCGAGAAAAATTTTCGTCGGAGCAAATCGGGAAAAACACGTCTCTATGCAGAATTTAATCACGGTGAATGTTTATTTGGGTGTTTTTGTTGTAAAGTTAAAATCTTCGGAGTTATAGAGCAATAATTGAAAAAAACACCTTTGGAGGACTTTGCATACCTATATTATTAATATATAGGATCTTATAATTCGATTCCAGCAATAAAATTGCTGGTAAATAACTTTTCCCAAAAATGGCCTATTCTCCGATAATCAGCCCAGACTATATACATTTGACGCACTGTCTGTCAACGTGTTAAAAGTGTTATTAACCTTTAACTACCCGCGCATCAAGTTATAACATAACTACATGCGTGGCGTACTTTGTACGCCACAAGAAAATACACTTAAAAACAGCGGATTTGTTTAATTTTTTTTGAAAAAATACACTTAGTTGTTTGTTATAAACCTTATTCGGCATCAGTGAATACTTGGAGTTCCTTTTCAGTAAGCCAATTGGCATTTATAACTGGAATCATGGAATAACTGGATTCCATGATAAATAAAATTACTAATAAAAAATTTTTTTAAATGTGATTTTTTACAGGAGAAAAAGTATTGTTTACAATGAAAAATATATTTTTTGTCATAATGACTAAAAAACAATTAAAATATGTACTTATATTACGACTTATAGTAATATAATCCTGGGGTATATTGTCCACCACCGGAAACAACAAATAATAAAATGTAAATTACGATCTTTCCAGAACGCCGATGAGAACGAAACTAAAACCAAATTGTAAAGCACATTCCAGTGATAGGTTAGAAAAATAAGCAAGGTCAAAAATTAAATTTTTAAATATATTTCCAGTAGAATTCCTATATCTGGCGTACAAAGTACGCCAGCGCGTGTAGTTAAAGGTTAAATAACTACAAAAATAATGGTATACATTATTATCTCAGACTTCTTTTACCTAAAAAAGCTACCAAAACTTTAGAGTTTAAAACTCCTCTAATACACCTAATAGTCGAAAAACTGAGTGATATCAAGGAGTTTTAAGACTCGTATATTCAGTTTGCAGTTAAATAAAAATATTTTTAGAACCCCTTATTTTTACACTAATATTAAATACAGCTAGATTGACTAATCTCGCCTGATTAGTTTTTATGATATTACTCCCAAAATGATCCTTAAAACAAATTGAGCTAAAGAGCAGTTGCCGAAAATAAATAGTCGCCAAGCCATAAATTTTGCATCTTTTCATTAAGATAACACCCCTGCTAAACACCATCCGGTTTCCCTTACATCCATAAACAGAATCTTCAATTTGGCTCTGTACGAAGTACGCGAGCCTTTTGTTCGCCATTCCGTTTAATAGAAGAGGATCTATTATTCACAAACACTTGCAATTTCGTCGTCCCCTGGGAAAAGGTCGTGCATATACGCATTTCCTCTCATCTTCTTGCAACAAAGGGAGCTCGTTCACCGCTCGCTGGGGATGATCTACATTTAACTTGAGACCTAAGCTACAATGCACACTGGACGATGAATGCGAATTCACCTGACGCCGAGCTGAGGCCGTCCCTGGGGCTTTGTCCCCCGTCCGATCTGTTTGGGTGTATCCTTCTTATTGTGTAGTGGAAGCGATGTAGTTTTCGCACCTCTTTGTCTTTATTCTATTATAGGATAAATTTTGAAAAGCTTGTACAATATTAAAATAAACAATGTGTTTTCAATCTGAAACTTTTTACGATATCTTTCATCAAAAAGTATATTATTATAAGTACCTTTTTAAATATATTAATAACAGATACAGAGATAGTATAGAGTACAGGGAATAAACAAAATCACAATAACCAAAAAAAAATAAAGTAGACTATTTCATTCATAGGAGATTCTGACCAATAGAAAGCTACGGAAATGAAAATTAAGGTGATAATTTTTGATAATATCCCGTCGTCAAGTTATATTACGTCAGATGCCCTTCGTTGCTACGAAAAAATACATTCAGTGACATTAATGAAAATTAATGTTTTAAAAGTTATAAAAGTGATGACTTTCAACCGTAAAATATTTGGACATCTTGGATATTAAAGCACCCCAATATTTCTGTGTAGATATTGCCATTGGATCCGACTCGGTCCGACCGTCACATGTAACACCGTTGCCGTATCCTCTATTTTTTCATACTATCACCTTACAATTTTTTGTGATATTATATTTGTGTGTGAAATGTATCATTTTTGTGTATTTTAGGTATGTTCTAATATGTTATGTCTATATAGGTTTTTACTTGATTATTTTAAATCATTGTGACGTTTAACTTGCTAGAAACCTTGTAATATTGTGTAATGCGTTAAAAGTAAGTAGTTTTGAAACACCAATTAAGTAAAGTTTATTATGTTGTTGTTTTCACCAATTTTGAAAAAATGTGAAAACATTGAATTGTCCACATCCGTCTGTCCGTCCGTCCGTCTTGTCTGTCTGTTTGCAAACTCAACTCCTCCGTCATTATACCAGGTAGAATGACAAATGAGGTGTAAAATGGAAGCTTATCCAAGGATGGTACTAAAGGTGGGAAATTTAACCTAGGCTGTCTGTCCATCTGTCTGTCCGACTGCGTATATGATTGTTTCGTCACTATACCAGGTAGAACAGCAAATGAGGTGTCAAATGAAAGCTTATAATCCAAGGATGGTACTAAAGGTGAGAAGTTTGACATAGGCTATCTGTCCTGCTGTCCGTCCGACCGCGAATATCACTCCTCCGTCACTATAACAGGTAGAATGACAAATGAGGTGTCAAATGAAAGCTTATAATCCAAAGATGGTACTAAAGGTAAGAAATTTCTCACCTTTAGTACGATCCTTGTATTATAAGCTTTCATTTGACACCTCATTTGTCATTCTACCTGTTATAGTGACGGAGGAGTTATATTCGAGGTCAGACAGACAGATGGACAGACAACCTAGATCTAATTTCCCACCTTTAGTACTATCCTTGGATTATAAGCTTTAATTTGACACCTCATTTGTCATTATACCTAGTATAATGACGGAGAAGTAAATGTTATTATTCTATTATTCATTGTAGGTACATTTAACATTGATTTAAATTATGAAAGAAATATATAGAAAACAGCATGGCAACACTGTACACAAAAATTCAGCCACATTCAGCTGTGCCGGCTGTGCGTTACATAGGGTGCTTTAATAACCAAGATGTCCAAATATTTTATATCAACTGTGTGTTTAACAGTACTAATTTGTACTTACATAAATAAATTATAATAAAATTTTGGTTTTGAACAGTTTTATTCATGAAATAATCGCAACAAATTGCAGTCGACCTCTAAAATTAATATAGAATTTTAGAGCTCTTGTGCAATTACTACTGATAATTTCCTAAAATGCCGACGGAATACTGGCATAAAAATTGAGATTTTTCAGTTTTTAAATTTAGATTTTTCACGAGACCTGGATATGAAAATAAATAGATTTATATTATTATTCATTTTTTCTGCAATCACTATTCAAAATGCACATTTCTGCACAGTTTTACGTCAACAAAATTGATATTTTCTCACAGTAGGTATAAGACATAAGTGTGACATTAGTGTGCAGAAAAGTGACGTTTCTGTGCCGGAAAGTTCTTTTCTGCGCAGTACCGTCACATTCCACAATAAAATCGTAAATATAATTATTATAACATGTTTTGATGAAATGGTTTTATTTAAGATATTAGATTTGATAGTGCTTTTTAAAAAAAGAACCGATTTAACTCATGTCCGAGAAATCTGAAAAATTCGCTACTTTAACACATTATTTTTGAACTTTACGTTTGGTATTTTACAAATGACTACCTCATTCTGAGTAACGTTAATATTCTGTTTACATATGTGGTTAAAACTTTAGACAAATTATATAACTTATAAGACAATTATTATACTTAATTATCGAACAGAAATTAAATTACGGATGTTACAACTGTTTAATTTTACAATTTTATTCTTAATAAACATTTTATAATTATCAATTAACCAATAAGGATATAGCAACCTCAGCAAGATACGTCGAATGTAGTAGGTTTGGTGGAAATCCGTGACTACATAAATATAACGTCGAATGTGACATTATTCTATAGTTATTATTTAAAGTCGTTTAAATCCAAACAAATTAAGGCAGTGCACTAAATTTTTAACTGACTTCTGTGCAATTTGTTTAGATATAAGGAATTTAAATTGATTAGTATTAATTAAATACGGTTTAAAATTTATAATAAATCTTCGTTTGGAAATTGTGATTTTTATTTTAAGCAAAAACTGTGGTTGTAGAAAAAGTATAATGTGTAGTACGTGCAGAAAAGTAATTTCTCACTGGTTTGAATTGCAGCACTCGCTTGCGCTCGTACCGCAACTTTTCAATCTCGTGAGAAGTTAGTACCGTTCTGCACTTGTTGCACAATATACTATTCCGTTCTCATAGCTTAAGTCGTCGTCGTTTTTTCCGTCCCGTCCTAGGCCTGTAAGTAAGTTAGTTACAACGTAGAATGAAGTAAACACTTCTGTTGTATGTAGGTACATAATAGTATTTTTAATAAAATTATATTATAATTTTATTAAAAATATTTTATAATTCATCCAAAAGGTAGTGGAAAATTACAAAACACAAAACGTTTTCCGCCTAAACTGAGCATCATCAGTGTGAACGTCCGGTGTACAAGTATTTGGAACTAGCCGTTTTATTGGGTGTAAAGACCTCTAAATTACATTGTTGGTATAATATTTAACAGTATAAAGTAAGCGGCATTACAAACATTACAGCGCCGGCGAGATCATCTAGATATTTTAGGAAATAATAGGCAGCTGAAACGTAGCACTGGCCCTGTTACCTTCTTTGTATACCGTAGGCCCAAGATATAGCAGACTACCCTGCTATACCTAATCCAAAAGTTGCGTTAGCGGTATAAAACGGGAGACTATTATTATTACTTTATAATGTTAAATAATATAGCAGTTGGATTTCCCGCTATAATGTTTTGTTAATAGAATTCATTAATTTTACATCCTAATTCCAAGAAGAATATCTATTTTCCAATTTATTTTGTGAGTTTTTATATTATTAAAATATTCTAAGCCAACCCTGTTACAGTGTTTCCAAATATTATGCACTGTTGTGAAAGTACCCCAACTCCCCTTAAAAAAATGGTTGAGCCCGTTCTAAGTAAAGAAGAATTCGTCGAGTAAACAGCGTTAAAGGCGAAAATCGCCCAGTCAATTGCGCGGTTCTTTTCTCAATCTGTGGCTTCAGAGCGAAGCGCAGTCAGTCCCACCAGTCCCATGGTACCCTTTGGCGGGTTTGAACTCGCCATGTGGGATTCAAATAAAAACAACTATTACTTTGCCGGTAACGTTTGTGAAGTTGGGTGAAAGTTTTGCAATGTACTGGAGTACTCGTGGAGGATTTTACCCCATGATAATGGATTTGTATGGTGGAAATCGGGTACTCCGTATAAGTTATATGACGCAGTTCTATAAGCCGGCATTGTGTAGAAGTCTCTGTATCCTGTTTTATGATGTTCTGGTCCTGTTCCTGTAGTAAAGTCCCGATTCACCGAAGAGATGTCTTTCCTGTCCCAAATTTCCAGAAATGAAGTCTACCCCTGTTTGGAATGCCCCGTCACGTCTCGTATGTTTTGTTTCCTGTTCCATTGAAATTGAAGCCCCTGTGTCAGAATGAACCCCTTCCCCTCCGTGTAGTCTTTGAAGTGTGACGATGGGATTTTGTTTAAAGATAAAGGTATGATATATTAATTGTTTTTTGAATAAATCCAGAGTAAATAATAAAATTGCAGTTGGTAAAGAGTTTAAAATATAATAATAGTTTGCTTTCATAATGGTTGATGGCAGTGACTTTGACATTTGACAGCTAAGTCAAATCTTATGTTGACATACACTGCCCAACAAGGTTAAAAGTTTTTTTTGTTATGTAAAATCAGGTGAAATAATAAATTTTGTATATTTTTGGAATTCAGAAAAATTGTAAATCCTTTATTGTCCATGGTAGTCATGTTTGTAATAACTGTAACTTCATATTTGAGAGTATTTTTCTATAGTAAAAATAAAGTCTAAAGGTTTGAATAAACATTGTAAAATGTACCTTTTTTTATTTTTCTAACCCCTGTGGAAAATTATTAACCAGATCCTAATGCAACTGTAATGAGTTTTAGTATAAAGGAGAAGGAAGTTGCCAAAGAAGCCAAGAATGAGAAATAAGTAGCCAGTTTAACCCCAAACGAGGAATCTAAGGTAGATGTCCCCCAATTGGTACCCGTAAGTAGCCCATATGTCCAGTAAGTACCCTATACGTGAACTAGAGGATTTATTTCAAACGGCGTCCTTTTTAAACAGTAGAAAGATCCTCTAGTCTGAGTAAGTACCCTTTTGTATTTGGTTACGGTAGTTAGTCTTCTTAACACCCCTCCCCCTCCCTAACGAATCTGCGACCTAGCCACCGCACAACCCATGAGCTGCCGGCTCGCATGAAGGTTTAATGTGTATGTTCCTTCTACTAGCCTCATTTCGACCCCCAGTATTTTTATAGTTAGTCTTATCCCTGTCCCCATTAGAGCAGACATGTAAAATGCTTCAATACCAACAATGTAATTTAGAGGTTTTTACACCCAATGAAGTGACTAGTTCTAAATACTTGTACACCGGACGTTCACACTGATGATAGTCAGTTTAGACCGAAAATGTTTCGTGTTTTATAATTTTCCACTACCTTGTGGATAAATTTTAGATAATTTTTAATAAATTCATATAATATACCTACATACAAGAGAAGTGTACTTCATTCTACGTTGTTGTATCGAAGGTATACAGCCAACTACAGGGTTTACCTTTTTTAAAGTTTTAAGTTAGTTACTTTACAAGTACCAAGGGGTTAGCTCGATTTCCCAACCTTCAACCTGAAGGGCTAAATATTTGATTTTTAAGTTTCCTTCTCCTAGCTAAGATGTCTTCATTACGCCTCTAGGTTTTCGCTCTTGATTCTATACAAGCCCTAAAGCTGTGTCCTTAATACCGTTGTGAAGATTTTACCGTTTTGGACTTCATCAATGACCATAAATATAGAACCATGAACAAGGAACCTTTAGCAGCTATTTGTTTCCTGGGTAAGAAAACATCTGAAATCTGATTGATTCACTTTCCCTGGTTAGACTATTCAAAAAAAGTTACTACCTGCTAGAGCTTTCGATAAAATATTGATTATACATGTTATTTACAACCCATTTTAGTACGTTCTTTAACGGTAAAATATTGCAAAACCTCTAAATTTTAAAGAACCGCTTGGATTGACATGAAATTTGGCATACACATAGCTAACATGTCAAAGAAAAAAAGTGATATTGTGCCGATGTGTGCTTTTGCCCTGGGGGTGAGTCTCGCCCTTATCGGGGGTTAAAAAATATATCTCCAAAATAAGTTCGGAGTTCGATAAACTGACTGATTCTGAGCAACTTTTGTTCAATAGAGTTAGTTTTTTCACCAAGTCAATACTTTTCGAGCTATTTGAGAGTGAATTTGTTCATTTTTAAACCAAATATCCACGTTTTTAGACGGTTTTTCGTAAATATCTCAAAAAGTAAGTATTTTGTCGAAAAAAATATTCTTATATAGTTCATAAAAAAAAATTGCATATATTAAGTCTGTAGACCTAGTACCTACAAGCAAATTTGTAGCTAATGAAAAGTAGGTTCTTATTCGTCAAATTCCAAATCGAATATTTCAACGTGAAATAACCCAAAAACGGAACACTTTTCGGGGAACACTCATTTAAATTTTTTAAACTGTTTAAAAAAATGATTATTTGTGTTTTTTAAAAAAACTCCTAACCTTAAAAGCATGTGAGTTATGCTCAAAATATTGTTGGTAATTACCTTTTATTGTTTGGTAAAAAGAATCGCAAAAAGCACCCCCTAATTAGCATATCAAATAAAATTATTTGTTACCGCTTCACGAGTTATTTTGCTTATTTATTCTTTATACTATCTGTAAGTCTCAGCGGTTCAAAGTGCTTATTTTTGAAAAGGCTGTAGTTAAAATGGCTTAAACGAGTCACTAATCCCGAGTGTATGCAAACTTTTAACAGCCCTAGCATAACCGATTTTTGTCTAACGGGAAAACAAAAAGTCCAAATTATTCATAAAAGCAAAACGTACATTTAATTACTTCTTGACATTTTTGGTATTACTAATAATTTTTAAGTTATTTTGAAAAAGAGCATGTTTTCAACATTAGAAATTTTAAAAATTTTATTTTAAAACAATTTTTTTCCAAAAATAAGTACGTGGAATCGATTAAACTTACAGATCTTATAATATGTAGACACAACATAAAAAGCAACATGTGAAGCGGTAACGATTAATTCTATTTAAGTTGTTAATTACGGGGCGATTTTCCCATTTTTTTATGCCAAATTAAAACGGACCAACTGTATTTTGAGCGTAATTTGCTCACGTTTGATGCTAGAATATTTTTTTATAAAAATAGACATAAAGCTTTTTAAACTCTTTAAAAAAGTTGATATGAGTTTTTTCCAAAAAGTTGAAGTTTGGCGAATGTGAACCTATGTTACTTTAGCTATAACTCTGCTTCTACTAGGTCTAGAGACTTCATGCATTTTTTTCACTTTTTTACAAGCTATACTTTTGCTAACAATGGTTTTTACGATAAAATACTTACTTTTTGAATTAGTTGCTAAAAATTGTCTATTGCTATTCACTCGCAAATACTCAAGTATTGATTTGAAAAATCGTGAAAAAACTGTATAGAATAAAAATTGCTTAGAATTAGGCATTTTATCGAATTTCGGACTTATTTAGAACGTAAGCTTTTCACTCCCAACAAGGGGTGAAATTCACCCCCAGGGCAAAAGCACACATCCGCACAATATCACTTTTTTTCTTTGACATGTTGGCTATGCGTATGCCAAATTTTATATCAATCTAAACGGTTCTTTCAAATTTACAGCAAAAACCGTCAAATAATGTACTATTTTAAACCATGCCATATTTAAAATATGGAGTTAAAAGATCAGTTTTATACTCATTCATTTGTTGAATATATGACATATAATTTTTAGTAATATCAAAAGTTTTAAGACATGCTGTATATACCTGACGTAATTTTTGAGATTATTCTTGTCACCGCGTTTATAAACCGTATCCAAACAAGTGCCCATTCGAAGAGCTATAACGAGCCCTGCTGGATTTTACTCCAACCAATTGGTTTGAGTCTTAGCAATAATAGGTTTATAGTGTAGCCATAAAGGGTACGTTTAGTGGTTGCATTTTATGTGGAAACGGAGTTAATGCGAAATAACAACAAAACTACTGAAATTGTAACTTTTATATGTTAGCATATCCTGCAAATATGTACACTTAAGGTGTAATTCGTATAGAAATAAAAATGTAAGTATGTTCAAAATATACGGGTTGGCTTATTTTTAACTATTCCGAAAATGCCGGTACAGTGTGCTAATAAAACCTGTCCTAATCTTTATATGAGGTACTAAACATATTACGTGAGATATTGACGTGAACCAAACGTAACAAAATAATGAGATAGCAAAGCTTGATAATCCATGCGTGACATTCACGGATAATTCAAAATTAATACTGCGAGTGGGTTATACTCTATACAGGGTGGGTGGAGAAGAACGCGCCAAACTTTAAAACAGTGTATTAAAGGTAATACTAACTAAAAATAACTCATAAATATGTTGTTATTCGAATTTCATCTGTTTCCGAGATACGGGGCCTTAAAATTGTTTTAACCAACTGCTGATTTATTTATTGCTCTTAAACCGGTTGAGCGATATGCAAGATGTAGTTATAGCGCATTTTTTTGATATACAATTATTAAGAACATTAAATGAAATTTTTTAAAGAACAAAAATAGTACGCCACTAAGATATTTCAAAGTAAAAAATATTTTTTAATTCCCCGTTCAATTTCTGACAATTAGTTTTGTCCCGTTTTCATGCAAAACGGCGCTTCGTTTTGATGCAAAAAATAAAATAGCTTAACGCTTACAAAGTACTCGACGAAGTTTCTATAAATATGAACGTGTAGAAAGTTATTTCGAATACTTTGTAAGCGTTAAGATATTTTATTTTTTACATGAAAACGAAGCGTTGTCTGAAAAAGCGGGAAGAAAGATTGTTTGTTAGAAATTGAACGGGAATTTCAAAAATTATTTTTATTTTGAAATATCCCAGTGACGTACAATTTTTGTTTCTTTAAAAATCATAAGTTTGTAAAAAATTTTTTAACACTCCGTATCTCGGACACAAATGAAAATCGAATAACAACATATGAGTTGTTTTTAGTTATTATTACATATATTATACAGGCTTAAAGTTTTGTGCGTTCCTCCTCACTCACCCTGTATATCGCGAACCACTAAGGATCCTTAACGCTCCTTTCCCACACTAAAAATTTGAAATGTGCGAGGGTTATAAATAACGCACGATGACATTCCAATAGTGGCTCGAGCAATCGCATGGTACCTTTCATATTACACGGCGACTTCACCGAATGTTCCAACCACCGTGTGATAAACAAGGTACCAAAGGATTGCTCGAACCACTATTGGAATGTCATCATGCTTTCTAACCCTCGCAGGTTGAAATTCTTAGCGTGTGAAACGGGGGTAACCTTCAAGTCAAAAATATCTCTCTTCGCATCGACCGAATAAACGTACCCACAATCCCCACAAAATGTAGTGATGACTTCCACAAAAGACAAAATGCATGGATATAACATCAAATCTCTTAAGATCTAAATTAGATCTGGAGGGTTAAATAATAAAAAAAGTGATGGAGTTTAAATATCAAGGCATCAAAATAAAAACGGAAGATCAAGTGAATAGAGCAGACAGAGCCGCAGGTTACCTGAATAAAACAATATGAAGAAAAAAAATATTGGGAAAGGAATAACAGACAGAATTTATAAAACAATCATCGGACCAATATTGACATACTCGGCAGAAACACAACTTGACACAGGCAGCACAAAAATAATGCTAGAAACACCAGAGCTGAAAAACCTTAGAAAAGTCGATGGTAAGACACTATGGGATACAAGTATAGGTATACGACTGATATGCAAGGTGGAGAATACTAATAATCGGTTAAGAAACAAGAGTAGAATGCAACTATCACATAAATCGAATGACAATAAATAGTGCAGTAAAGGCGGCGAGGGATGGTTCTCCAATAAGACGACGATCAGTGGAAAGACCAGGAAAATGATGTAACGACGTTTTGATTTCGAACGACGAACAACTGGAGGCACATTGAAAAACACAGAGAGTCATTTCTACACAAAAAGAAAAAGATATACGGCTTGGTTTAAAAATGTGTCGCAAATAATGTTTATTGGATAAACCTCCTATGGAAATTTATTAAATATATTTTTGTAATAAATTTAGCCAAGTGTTCCTACGCCACTGGTACCAGAATGATTTTTAGTTTCATAAAACCTACCGAATGACATTCCCGAGAAAAGTTCCAAGAAAACCCGGGTATAATGCGGTCCGAAGATGATTTTAACCACTTTTTTACCATTTTAAGTTGCTGGTAAATAACTTTTCCTTGTATTTTGCCAATTTGCCAGAGTATCATTCAGCGGTTATATTTGTAGAGTAGTAAATACTCCACCTATGCATAAGTAATAACATCAGAGAAATATGGTGTGTGGTCGTTGGAAAATAATTTATTTTCAGCTGTTTTTGTAATGCCGTTGTTTTTATGACACATTAAATTATTCCTGGATGAAACGAAAGACAATTCCAACAAATAAAAAATCCAGCAAATGCAATAAAACCATCACATTAATGTCAAAAAGTGAAATCTCTCTCTTCGCATCGGCCGGATAAATGTACGTTTTTCGGGATCCCCACATCGGCCCCTTTTCGCCCAAAAAGTGCTGCTCTAATTTATAGCCCTGTACGGCTACTATTGCCACTGATAACGGAAGGGCGAAGCGAAGGCCGATTCCTCATTAGGTCAGTGAATGAACGTGGAATACGACGATACCGTGTAATTTTCAGGGTCAGCACTGAATTGCAAGAAAATTTGGATTAAGGTTCTACTTATCCTTCACTTCAAAGTTGGACTTTACTTGAGAGATGCAAGCTACCCCTTCTCGGGAGTCAAAAAACGTACGTTTATAATGTCCGGAAGTGGATAAACTGACTAATTCTAATATTTCATTTATAGAGTTTTTTCAAAGTCAATACTTTTTAAGTTATTTACGAAAGAAAATGTTAATTTTTCAATAAAAAACCACATTTTTAGACGGTTTTTTCGCAAATAAGTTAAAAAACAATAAACAACAATAAAAAAAACAAAATAATAACCAAAAAAATCCCCATTCGAGGAAAACTAATCAAGACTTTTGAAAGTGTTTAAAAAGCTTTATTTTTGTTTGTTATAAAAGTTTCTAGCATGAAAGCTAAGTGATTTACGCTCAAAATCTACTTGGTCTTTTTTTTGGTAACAAATTCGTTAAAATTGCCCCCTAATTAGCATCCCAAATCAAATTAATCGTTACCGCTTTACTATATTTAATTGGTTATATATGATCTGTAAGTGGTTCAAAGTGTTTATTTTTGAAAGGGCTTGAACAAGTCACTAATCGCGAGTGTATGCAGATTTTGAACAGTCATATTTTAAACAATTTTTTTCTTCAAGAAAAACCAAAGGAATCCAAAATATTCAGAAGAGCAAAACCTACATGTTTTTTCTCTTCAAGAGTTCTCGTATCAACAATACTTTTTAAGTTATGTAAAAAATTGTTCTGCAAAACTAAAAAAAATAAAACCAATTTTTTTCAAAAGCTTGCGGTTTCGAACGGTGAAACTTACAATATACAGTGTGGCAAAGCGAAATGGAATTAATTTATTATTTCGTAATCCGGTGACATTAAGGAAAAATCCCGAAACAGGTCGACTTTTATTTTCAAGTTATGATTTTTTGAATATTATATCATACTAATATATCCTTTCAAGTATACCCAACTCCTATTCTCATTTATAAAGATGTATATTCTACATTAACATATTTATACAGGGTGTCCAAAAATTTTCATTGAAATAAAATTAGTGCCACAAAAATAAGAATGGGTGTAACCAATTTATTTCAAAATTTATTTTACTGCTCTCAGAAATGCTTGCTCTTCTTATAATATCCACGTCATCAGCATATGCTAGGATTCGGACTGATCTATTATTAAGCTGTACCCGAAAAGTGCTTAATTTTTTGGTTATTTTCTGTTAAAATATTCGTTTAGGAATTTAAAGCAATAGAACCTACTTTTCATAAGTTATAACTCTGCTTTTGTCGGGTCTATAGACTTTATTTACTATACATTATTAACAGATACACTATTATTAATATGTATATACACTATATTTTTCCGTTTTTTTATAAGCTACAGTTTTGCTAAGAATATTTTTTTACAAAATACTTACTTTTTGAGTTATTTGTGAAAAACCGACTAAAAACCTTTTTTTTTTTGTTGAAAAATGAACATTTCACTCGCAAATAACTCAAAACGTATTGACTTAGTAAAAAAACCCTATAGAATAAAAGTTGCTTAGAATTAGTCAGTTTATTCCTTTCCGGGCATATTTGAAAGGTACATTGTTTCACCCCTAGACGAAATGGCTTTCACACCCCAAGTAAAAGCAACCCTGGGCTTAAGTCCAAAAGTAAAGTAAAGGGGAAACAAAGATTCCAGTGGAGCGTGTTGAGACGCGCTTTGCGAAATAAAAAAATGTAATAGAAAAAGATAAAAGCAAAAGACAGAAATCAAGGCAACATGAAATACCGAAATTTCTCGCAAAATGTGTGATTTATAATCGTTAAGCTTACATCGCACCCTATATTTTTGGCCCCTGTGGAGCGCCGCTTTATTTCCCGTGAATTGTCGGTAAATTGCACAGTTCAAAGTAATTCAGTAGCCGAAGAGACCCAATAAACTCGGCTCCCGAGTAAATTTAATACAAGAATAAAAAACCGCTAAACGCCTTAAAAATGAGTGGCGCATACAATATTCCACCTACAAAAGATCTGATATGAATATTACGTGGCGCGAAAATGTATTTTCATTTTGACGTAAAACAAAATTCTAGTTTTATTTTAAAAGATTTTTCCATAATATTTGCTAAATTTGAAGTAAACGCGCCACAAAAGAGTAACTTTGATACAGTTTAAATTTTGAAACTCTTTTGTGGCGCGTTTACTTCAAATTTAGCAAATATTATGGAAAAATCTTTTAAAATAAAACTAGAGTTTTGTTTTACATCAAAATGGAAATACATTTTCGCGCCACTAATATTCATATCAGATTTTTGTAGGTGGAATATTGTATGCGCCACTCATTTTTAAGGCGTTTAGCGGTTTTTATTCTTGTATCAGGAGTTTTTCAAAGTTATTTATAAATTAAATGTATGAAGTAGAATGCAATGCTCCTCTATTACTCGTTAAGCTTTATAAATGGTCACCTTTGTTGCATTATCTCCCAAATGATCTAGTGTCCATCGAATGTATATTAGATTTTTGTCTATTTGAAATAGATTGAAAAAAAAATTGAGATGACCGGTAAATGAAGTCGGATTGCCCATTACCAGATTAAAATTAAGCGTCGTAATCACTACAACTACATAAACCATTTCGGGAATAATCGGGTTAATTGAATTATACTTTTGTAGCTTAATATATTCTAAAAGGCTTAACCGATTTTGATCAGTAAACATGAGTTTGAAACGTATTTACCAGTAGTATCTGATGGCTCTAAGGTCAAGTATGATAACCGAAGCTACTACAGGAATTATTGAGCTTAAGAAACCGTTTTTCCCGTAGGAAATAGATTTGATCATATTTATGAAGCCTATAACTTAAAAATTCGAATTTTCCCGGATATGACGTATACACCGTTAGATTCGTCTAGAGTCCTTCTACAATGCTCAGTTATTGGCGCAATCCGTAGGGTAGGTTAAAATTTTGAGTAATTGTGAAAGACCAAGATTTTCAAAGTATAGTTTTTCAGTTTTTCGGCTATACTGAGCTGTGTATATATCTGATCCTGACGGCTAAAACACCATTTGAAAGCTTAACTCAACACTATTGATTTGGCGTATTTACGGTTCTCCTGTCTCTTCTTGATCCGAAGATATATACCCCCAAAAAATATGCCGTTTTGTACCTACCAAGTCCTCTAGCTGGCTTATGGGTGGTCAAAAGTCACAAACTACACCAGTTCTGAATCGATCCTGACCCTCTCTTCAAATACAGAGAAAAAAATTTAAATCGGTTTAACTTTTAAACACACATACATACACACATAGATTTATTTATTTAGCGTATGGCTTAAGTATATCACAGAATATATTTAGATTTATGCATTATACAATGCATCACAAACAGATGTCCAATTTTTTTATATATTCGATTGACCCTTCGGTTGCCATTACAAAGTCTATAGGGTCGCCTGTGTATGCTCTGCGTGGGCAGTCCTGAACAATGTGACTGATCGTCTGTCTTGCAGCGCCGCAGTCACAAGAAGGCGAGGGGAGTTTACCCCATCTGTGGAGGGAGTCGGCGCATCTTCCACAGTTTGTTCGAATTCGATTAAGGGCTGCCCAAATCTTACGGGGACGTTCAAATTCGCCAGGTTTCCCTATGATGTCCGGTAGACTATGGTAATGCGGATCTGTCCTACTTTCCCAATCTTCTCTCCATCGGGTATTTAAGTCAAAGTTGGATTGCTGCAGCGCTTGAGCAGATTGTAGAGGGGGTAACCTGGATCGGAGACGGTTTCCAAGAATATCGGGGATGTCGTTGTGGACTAGAAGCTGGCGACTGTCCATTATTTTGTTATATTCTTTAACCAATGCATGTTCGCGGCATAGGTTGGGTGGTACTAAGGGTAGGTAGCCACATTGTAGGGGTGGGCTTAATTGTGCCTGTTATCATACGCATAGTACGGTTAAGTTGGGTGTCGACCAGGTGGTCGGGGTGTAATGCTAGTTCGTCTCCATGTGGTGCACCCTGGGTAACGCTAAATGAACTAGCAAAAATTTGGCGACAGACGAACGAAAAACAAAGACAATATCCTGACAACATCACAGATCACAAACACACATACATACATACATACATATCCACAAACATTTTTCCTTTTTTAAATAAAAATTGAGTCGTACTTCTGAGCTCGGTAACTTTTGAAAGGTATAACCGATTTTCAAAATTAGACATGCGTTGGGAAAGTAATGATCAGTACTATTAGAAGCCGCAAAGGTCGGACTTAAATTTTTAAAGTTTTTGGGAGTTTTGGACACGAGAACGAAAAACAGACCCTAAATAGAAAGGGCCGTAAAATCCACACCCTTGGACCGAAATGGATGGTTCACATATGAGTGGGTGAGTCTTTTCCTGAACTTTAAGATGTGACTTGGCCCACCTTTCAAATCAGCCAGATTTAGAAAATCGAAAATTTCGTGTATATATAGTGTCGCGTGTAGGGGGGTGTTGGTGTGCGCCACTGGAGAGAACTGCCGTTCTCTGGTAATATATAGTCTGTGCGCGATAACTTTTCCCATGCGGTACGATTCATTTTCAATCAAATTAAGTCAAAACATAAATTGAAACGAACGTCGATGTGTATATACATTTTATATAGGTACTATATGCTATATATACTACACACATCGGCGTACGTTTCACTTTTTGTTTTGACTTAATTTGATTGAAAATGAATCGTATTGCATGGGAAAAGTTATAGCGGACGGATTATAGTTGTTTAACCACGTGTTAAGATTTTATCATTGTATGAATTAACCAACTTAATAACATATCTACCGCCTACACTGATGGTGTATCGTCCATACTTTGGGTCCGACCCGTTTTATAAAAAAGTAAATATTTATTAATTGAAGAATAACATGGGTTAAGAACCGTGTTCTTTTTCCTTTTCATTATTATAGATACTTCTGCATTTTCTATCTACTGTGATCTTCTATCTACTTGTAAAAACATTTTTTGCTTAGAATGACCCAAACAATACAAAAAATGTTTTGTTTTGCGAAAAATCGCTGTTATGTGATTCCTCAAGTTCTTTGTTTATAACAATCTTATCGACATCCGGATCGACCGTTAGCCAAAAAATTCGTGTTCTACGGGTCAAAATACATAAAAAAAAACTTGGGTAAGTCCATCTGAATTAAGGAGGCTTTGTACCCCCACTGGCGACAGGACTATCTATATTAATAACCTATATGTTTCCTGCAGCGGATTTTGATGATATACAGGTCCAGTGATCTTTAAAGGGATCATAACCAATACATGTATTTCGGCTCTAAGCTGTTGGCCAACAAAATATTTTCAAATAATTATTATATTATACAAGTCCAATACTTCAGTCGACTGCTGGATTCTGAACTAAGCTACGCAAATGCAAAAGCCCGCCTACATTTACCATTTCAGTCTGTTTTAAATCAGCCGAACGAGTCTAGAGGTGGGCTAAATTACGATACAGTGATATTTTATTCATTGTGATTTTTGTCTGTAACTGAATCAGTCATTGTAAAAACAATACATGTTACAATGTGTAAACTTTGAAGGAAACGTAAAAATATTTTCATTAATAGTTGGATATTCCGAGATAATACAATATTTTATATAAGTATTATGGGTTATAAATGAATCTTTCTGAAAGGCAAAAAAGTTTAAATGCTTATGTATATAATATTTATATGTAAATTTAATGGCGTTGAAAAGCGTCGTCATTTTACCCAAAATATGGTCTTAGATTGTTTTCGCATAGACCGATTTAATTGTGATTTAACAGAGCAATGATATATTCGTATGTTAAACTCCTATTAAAAAGTGTTACCACTATGGATCATCGTAAAATTCTACAAGTGTTATTATTTTGTTTAGGTCACTATTACAAAATTGGGTTTGCTATTAGAACGCATACCATGCCATTAGTGCCAAACAAAAATAGAAAAATTTAGTAGTTTATGGAACGTTTTTATATAAGTGGATGATAATTATGCATCATACAATATTTGTAAGATAAAGCTGTCTTATAAAACTTAGAGAACTTAGAAAACAAAATTTTAATACATTATTGTTTCCTATAATGCACAAAATGTTAAAGGTGGTACACAAAATGATGTGAAAATGAAACATTTTGGATGCTTTGCACACACAATAAATAAACTTTATGGTTAACGATGGCTTAAAGGATGAGGATATCAGCCACAATTTAACTTAAAAAAAATGATTTTGTTGACGTTTCGACTTCTACCTCAGATGTTGTTATCAAAAGTGTTATAAGAAAATCATTAAAAATTTAACCAAAATAAAAATACCATTAGCCATTTTAAAAAGAGTTCTACAAGCAACTGCTAAGCTTTTAGATTTTCAAAAAATCCAGGAAACGGGAATCCTCTCAAATTACTGCAAGATGTTTCCACATGTTGTAATTCGACATTTTATATGTTGGAAAGATTTATTCAGCTAGAAGAAATTTTTAAGGCTATTATAAGCATAACAAATATGTACGTAAACACTAGTTCAACAATGTATGAGTGGAATTTTATTAAACTGTCGATAAACTGTCGATTTCAACTTTTCTTGGCAAAATAAGGTTTTGGACTAATTCCTTTTAAGGATCCAACAAATGCGGAAATAGCACAGAAAATAGAATCGCTCTTATTGCAGAAAACCTTGGAATGGAACAAAAAGATAAAGGATTTAAGACTCAAATTTTATTAGAACATGAGAAAACATCTGCAGATCCGGATGATATTATGGGATCGCAGGATCAGCCACGAGGCACTACGACAAGCAGGGCAATAATAGAAATGCAAATATTTAGGGAATGCGATCGGTTGCCGCGAAATGAAGATTCGTTAAAATGGCGGAGAGAAAATGAATATATTTTTCCTTATTATGCACAAGTAGCTCAAGAACGCCTTAGTGTCATTGGAACATCAGTGCCTTGCGAACGGTTATTTCCAAAGCTAGTCTAATTATTTCTGATTGAAGAACTAGAGTTAATTATAAAAAGGTTAAAAGGCTGCTATTCTGAAATTTTAATTTAAAAGTAACAAATAGTAACCAATAAGTATTTGTAGCAAATACTGGTATTTAAAGTTTAGTTTGAATTTCGTTTTTAAGAGGGTAAGCGCAAAATTTAGGGACAATGCTTTTTAAATGCATTTATTTCTTTCGAATTATAAGAAAACTAGTAAGTATTTTTGAAAAATTTAAACGCAGAATAAAAAATTACATAATTACCGAGTGCTGAAAGTCTCTGAAAACTTCTATAATGTGTATTTTAATAAGTTAAACGGTAAAAAGAAGAGAAAATTGAGTGTGATTTTTAATTTCAAATATCTCATTCAAATGACACTTTTTTTTATTCTAATGGACTTTCGGCCCTCGATAATAATGTAATATTTCATTCCGCGTTTATATTTTTCAAAAATACTTATTATTTTCTTAAAATTCGAAAAAAATGAATGCATTGAGAAAGCATTGGCCCGAAATTTGGCGCCTATGCTCTTGTTAGATTTCCTAATAACAATTAAGACAATGAAAAAAACATCAAAATATTTATTAATGCAATATTATTTTCATTACAAAAACTACTTTTTGAATACAATTGTTTCTCATTCTAACAGACCTAATTTTATAATCATGACGTATACAAAATAATAACACCTGTTGAATGTTTTTGAACATTTTTAATTAGGAGTTTAAAATACGACTATTTTGTTGCTCTGTTAAGTCACAATCACAGATAAAAATTACGATCGATTACATGATTGCAAATACTTCTAGCCCACCTCTAGGTCAGAATCGGGTATTAGGACCGGTTCCTATTTAAGGGTCCGCATCGCGATCGCGCCAAGGAATAGAACCGAACCGACGCGACTACATGCAGAAGGCGATTGCAGAATTTGCAGATCATTTTAGGTTTTTGTGCATACGCGGTACGAATAGATTATTTTATTTTTATAAGTTTATGGATACGTACCTATTTAAAACATATTTTTTCACCTAAAATATTGTCTGAAGCTATTTCTTTGTGGCGTTTATGTAATTTATTATTATTCTAAATACGAAATAAGCCACAATTTAACTTCAAAAATTATTTTATTAACTTTTATTTCGAACGTCGTTGTCAAAATACAAAATATTAATAAATTAAACAAAAATGTTGTTGCTTAGTAAAAAAAATCTTCTAATAATTGCCGATATGAATGAGTTAGAATAAATTATATTATTATAAGAAATTCTTTTACTAAGCAACAACATTTTTGTTTAATTTATTAATACTGTGTATTTTGACAACGGCGTCCGAAGTGGAGGTCAAAACGTTAACAAAATAATTTTTTAAGTTAAATTGTGCCTTATTTCCCATTTAGAATAATAAATTACACAAACGCCACGAAAAAATAGCTTTAGAAAAATATACATAATATTATGTATAATGCCAATCATCATTAACCATAAATAGATACACATGAAATATTTAGCACTATAAATATTAAAATAAATATTTTAGGTTAAATTATATGTTTTAAATACATATCCAAAAACTTATAAAAATAATAACCCATTCATACCGCGTATCTGCAATCGCCTTGTCTGTGCATGTAGGTAGTGGGTTCGGTTCGGTTCTATTCCTTGGCACGGTGCGGACCCTTAAGTCCGATTATCTAATTTCGGCTCATTCGGCTGGGTTCGCTATTTTAGTAAACTCCTAAAAAGAGAGATAGAAGTAGGAGGTCCTAGTTCAAAGATATTTTCTACATGCCAATGTTAATGTTGCTATGATTTCTGGTTTTGATGTCTGGAACTTTTATATTGGTCCACTATCTCAAATGCAGTTCAAATACTGTGTCTTAAAAAGCTATGTTCCATATTTCTTTAATTTATACTATATATAGTTATAAACAAATGAAAATCAAAAATCGGTAAATGTTCGCTTTTTTCGTCTATTACTAAAAAGTGAAGCATTCTAAACAAATTTGAGAATGAGAAACTCATAAATCGTATAAAAAAACTTCAATTTGGCGTTCGCTGAATATGTCTATCCTTATTTGTTGCTTAGAAAATTGCAAAATAAGTCATACATTTTGAGATTTTATAAATATTCATAACTTATCTAAAAAATAAGTCAGAACCTTCTTATTAAACTAAATGCTGAGCCTTTCTGTGCTTAAATCATACTCTAAATTTTAAAGCAATTGGTCAAAGAGTTTAAAAGTTATTTAATTTGTTTTTACCAAATTTTACCAAATTCATTTTTTTTGCAACACTATAAGTCAGAAAATTATGAGGTTACAGTAATACTTCGGACAGTTTATGAAAGAAGAACATTTTTACTAATAACTTAATTAAGAAAAAATGACCAAAAATTTTAAACAGTGGACAATTATTTTGCAGAAACATGCCGATTTTTTGCTTACTAATAAACAACTAGAATAACTTTTTAACCGTTACCCGTTAAAACCCGTTAACCGTTACCCGTTAAAAAAATATTCTTTCATATTTAGAAAGACTAAATTTTTATACACATTTAGAAAGAAAAACCATAATTGTCCTAGGACAATTGGGGTCGAAGTTAGCCCCCCCCCTTTTTTTAATCCACATGTTCTTACAAAATAATTTTCCAATATTTAGAATTATATTTTGTCTTTTTTTTTTTAATTATATTAATAGTGTAAATCTTCTTCTTTAATAAACTATACAAACTATTACTGTAACTTCATCATTTTCTGACCTATAATGTTGAAAAAAAAATTAATTTGGGATAAACAAATTAAATAAATTTTAAACTATTTGACCAACTGCTTTGAAATTTAGGGTATAATTTAAGCACCAGAAATCTCAGCATTACGTTTAATAAGAAGGTTCTCCTTTAATTTTTACATAAGTTATGAATATTTATATAGACTGAAAATTTATGATTTATTTTGCAATTTTCTAAGCAACAAATAAGGATAGACATATTCCGAGAACGCCATATTGAAGTCTTTTATACGATTTATGAGTTTCTTACTCTTAAATTTGTTTAAATTGCTTAACTTTTTGGTAATATACGAACATTACGAAAATTTACCGATTTTTGATACCTATTTATTTATAACTGTGTATATCATCAAAATCGGCTGCAGGAAACAATATAGATTATTATTGTAGATGTCCATAGTTACTCAAAAAATTTGGTTTCGCCTGGAGTGGGTTGTGTCAGCAACAGGATATTTTTTTTCCTTTTTTTGAACTAAAGTTAAAGAAATACACGGTATCGCCGTATTTTACGTTCATATACTGGCCTATACTGTTGCCACTGATACAGGAAGGGCGAAGCGAAGGCCCATTCCCTTATAGGGTCCCGCTCGGATGGACAAAGGTCGCTTAATCACCACTGGGGCAATTTCTCATATGGCCCGTGTTTATTATACTTGTTATATCGATGACGTATCCGACATTCATTAAGGCGAGTGTCGAATTCGCCGTTTGATAGGGCTTGACTGGAAATTAGTTCATTTAAATTCCCATCACAGCGTGATTTTAATCGGTTCCTTTGAGTATGGGACAATTTGGCCAGTCCACTAAGAAAACCCCTGATACCTTTTTAAACGAATACCCATTTATAATATAATACACCATTTTAAAATATTACGAACATGATGGTGCAACCGATCATCTGATAAATTAAGACGAAAAGCCACACAACGAATTTTAAAACCGACGAAAAATTTTATTTTTAGAATCTAGTATCTTTATAATCTTTTTTCTACAACCGTATTAAAAATGCAATTTTTAGCACTCCATACAAGCGTTAAAAATGCTACTTTAAAGCACTAGTGCTTTAAAATTTCTCAGGCACTACAGTTTAAAGTGAATTGTCAAATTGTGAAACGTCAAAAAATTTATTTATATTTCATTTTTTATCATTAATATTAATAGTACAACTTGCGCAATTTGAAAAAGGTGGTTTAAATGATTTTTTAAAATTTAATTTAAATTGTATTATTGCATTTTTAACACGTTTGTAGAAAAAACCTATTAAAATTTGTTAGAATATACAACAATAAAAGTAAGATGTTATTCTATAGTTGTTATGATTTACGTATTGACAGTATAGGCAGTTCTGATTTAATGTCAAGAAAAATATAAAAATGCAATGTCAGTCAAGCTCAAGTAAAAGTTTTTGTAGATATTGTCCTGTAATTGAGAATGAATAAATTATAATTGTTGATATATAAGACTTCTGTAGAAAAAATATTGTATGATATACGTGTTAAAAAGTACATTTTTAAAGCACTCATGTGAATTGCATGCGTGCCTTAAACGTGTACTTTTAACACATATCATAAATAACTATAATGTCCACGGATAGTCAGATACATTACCTTCCTGTTTCCTGTTTTGTTGTAATGTTCCTGTTGTAATATAATGACTTACCAACTTACCATTGTGTTAGCAACTATGTTTTTCTACAACCGTGTTAAAAATACAATTTTTAGCACTGCTTACGAGCGTTAAAAATGCTACTTTAAGGCACTAGTGCTTTAAAATATTTTTAAGACACTGCAGTTCGTATTGACCGTGTAGGCAATATTGATGTAATGTCAAAAAAATATAAAAATGGAATGTCAGTCAAGTTCAATTAAAAGTTTTTGTAGATATTGTCCTGTAATTACGTTTGTAGAAAAAGTATTGTATGGTATGCTTGTTAAAAAGTACATTTTTAAGGCACTCATGTGAATTGCAGAACTCGCTATCGCTCATTCTGCAAACTTTCACATGCGTGCCTTAAACGTGTACTTTTAACACTTATATCATAAATATGTAAGTATTTTCTAACGGAAATCCAATATTTTTCTTCAGGTATCATTTTTTTTAGAATAAATCTTTTATTTGATTACAGGTGTATAGTTTTTTAAAGCTCTTTGGATGATATAAAATTTGTTCTTCTCAGCAAAATAGATCGTTTTCGAAAGGATAAAGTAGTTTTTGTGCGTCAATTCATCACTATGGATAAGTCCATCAGCATGATCCTGAAATAAATCAAGAGGGTAAAGAGTGGTGTGAACCTGGTTTTTCGGCTCTAAAACAAGTACGTGGTTCGTGTCTCCAGAAAGTGACCAACAAGGAGTTAACATCAGTTTTTGGGATGCGAGAGGATTTTTGTACAGTTAAACTGGGAGATATTAACAGAACTTCAACCACGATTTTCTAAGTCCTGCCCGTTGCCATATTGGAAGATTAGAAAAGGTACTTACAATTTATGAAAAAATCCACGGGTTTCCTGTGAAATTTTCCTGAGAAAATCAGATTTTCCACGAGGAAAAAAATGTTAAGTTGCGATGAATTTTTGAGACCTGCCATATCCATAGAATGACAGGATACTATCAATTTCATGAAGGAAATTTTTTGGGCAGGAGGGTTGCAAAAGGACTAAGAGTGTATATGAATATACGAACATGTAATGAAAATAATAAAATTTTCGTAATTTTCTGAGTCCTGTAAAACTTAATAAATTAAACATAATTATTTGAAAATGGGCGAAAAAATGTTGGCATGGCGTCTCCTAATGTTTAACTGCACTTGTCGTTTGGAAAATTCTGTGGAAAATTTTCACCCTGGTTCCGTGATTTTCTGAGTCATAAAATAAATTGTATTATAAAATAAATAATTTAAGTAGACATTATTCAAAATAGCAGGATGTTTAGTAACACCTTTTTTATTACACATAGTTAAAAATGTGTAAGAAAATTCGTGGAAAGTTACACGATTTTCTGAGTCATGCCATTTTGGACATATCTCAAGAATGTTAATATAAAGCTATTTACAAAGAGGCAGGATGGTTGTGTAGTAATTTCTTGTATAAAAATAAAATTTTAAATCAGTAAAATTATTGCAGGTTGTTATACCAACATACTCATATCACCACAATTTTCTGAGTCATGCCATGTCAAGTATGCTTAAAAAACACTAATCTAAAACCGTTTAAATCGTGGCAGGATAACTGCAAAGGTATTTAATACATAAAAATTAATTTTGATATCGTTAAAAGAATCGTACGGTATTTAATATTATCTTCCTGAGTAATGTCTCGGATTTTTACACACCTTTCAAATCTAATACCAAACTGTAACCTATTTATTTTATATCATATTTGTTAAAAGTAATAGGAAGAAAATCAATAAATTTACAATTAATTGGTTATGGTAGGGATTGTTCCTATTATACAGAGTGTACAGAAACTCTTCTAACAATCGAAGCCCGGAGATTCCTCAGATAATTTTAAGAAAATTTAATTCACCTCGTCCGAAAATACGTCCCAAGGAAGCTAGATCCCTTTAAAGATGGCGTATTCTAATTAGTTTTTTTTTTAAATAGCTCCAGAACACTTCTATTTAGAAAACCGAAAACTGGAACACCTATTTATCTTCCAGAGATAAATCGATTCCATCATTTGCCAATTTTTAGTACCGATCATAGGCGTCCGTTTAGGGTAGGGACACGGATATTTTATTGCAAAACTTTTCTGTGTTTACCTTTTAAGCATTTTTTACACTGGACTATTAAACTATGGGGTATTCTTGTACTAAAAGGTACTCTTGCTTTTAGTCGGTACAATACGCCGTGTTCTAGAAAAATCGATTTCAAAGATTTGTCGGTTTTTAATTTGAGAAAAAAAAAATAAAAAGAACTATCTAGAAAAACGAAAACTGGTACGTTTATTTCTCTTCCAGAGATAAATATTTTATCAATTGTCAATGTGTTTCAATCCCTCTTGGGGGTGAAAAAATATTTGTCCAAAGTAAGTCCGGAAATGGACAAATTGACTAATTTTAAGTAACTTTTGTTCTATAGAGTTTTTCACTAGGTCATTATTTTTCGAGTTATTTGCCAGTACATATGTTCATTTTTTCAACAGAAAAACCACGCTTTTAGACGGTTTTTCGCAAATAACTCAAATAGTAAGTATTTTGTCGAAAAAACTTTCTCAGCAAAAATATAGCCTGTAAATTTTTTTAAAAAATGGTGTATATATCACGTCTCTATACCTAGCAGAAGCAGAGTTATAGCTAATTAAAAATAGATTCATATTCGTCAAATTCCAAATGGAATATTTTAACGTGAAATAACCAAAAATGAAGCACATTTCGGGGAAAACTCATTACAACTTATTTAAAGTGTTTAAAAAGACTTCATTTTTGTTTTATAAAAAAAATTTCTAGCATCAAAAGTAAACAAGTTACGCTCAAAGAAAAGTTAGTCCCTTTTTTTTGTAAAAAGAAACGGGAAAATCTCCCCCCAATTAGTATCTCAAATGAAATTAATCGTTACGACTTCACAAGTTTCTTGACTGGCGTATGTATTGTTTATATGATCTGTAAGTTTCATCGGTTCAAAGTCCCTATTTTTAAAAGGGCTGTAGTTAAAAGGGGTTGAACGAGTCACTTATCACGAATGTATGCGAATTTCGAAACACCAAATATTAATCAATTTTTGTCTAACAGAAAAACAAAATAAAAAATGATATTCAGAAAAGCAATGCCGACTTTTTTGTTTTTCGAGATTTTTGGTATCTCTAATAATTTTTAAGTTATTTTGAAAGAAGAGTATTTTTAAAAATTTAATTTTAAAACCAAATTTTTTCAAAAAGAAGCACTTTGAATCGATGAAACTTACAGATCATATAAACACAACATAAGTAAAATAATTTGTAGAGCGGTAACGAATTATTTCATTTAAGTTGCTAATTAGGGGGTGGTCTTCCCGATTTTTTTTTGCCAAAACAAAAGGGACTAACTTTATTTTGAGCGTAACTTGCTTAAATTTAATGCTAGAAACTTTTTATAAAAACAAAAATAAAGCTGTTTTTAAATACTTTAAAAAAGGTATAACGGGTTTTCCCCAAAAAGTGCTCAATCTTTTGGATATTTCACTTCGAAATATTCTATTTGAAATTTGGTGAATATGAATCGATTTTTCATTGGCTATAACTCTGGTTCTACGAAGTCCAGAGACCTAAAACATTTTTTTTACTTTTTTACAGGATATATTTTTACTAAAAACATTTTTTTCGACAAAATTAAATATTTTATGTAGTGCTGAAATTCCCCTTTCATCTAGTAGTTTGAGTATTTCTGAAGGGATTTCATCAGGTCCAGGTGCCTTATTGTTTTTTGAATGTAACATTGCCTTTTCTATTTCCTCTTTAGTGATTGAAGGGCCAGTCAGCTGGTCGTCTGTATAAACTTCACTCATGGGTCTTTCGTCACGAAAGAGCTCCTGGATATAGTTTTCCCATATATGAATTTTCTCTTTTTCACCTAGCACTACCTGGTTTTCCTGATTAGCTATAATAGTTGGTCTTCATTTTCTGTATATTCCAGCAGTCTCCTTAAGCTTTTTATGTAAATTCCGATCGTCGTGCTGTCGTTGTAAATGTTCTAGGTCGATACATTGTTGCTTAAGCAATTCATTTTTTGCTATTCTTATCTTTGCTTTTATTTGCCTGTTAATGCTTTTATACGTATTGCTGCCATCTGGGTCATTCTTGTGTCGTCGTCGTTCATCCATTATTAATAGTATTTCTTCTGTCATCCATTTTTGTTTCTTGTTCTTTGGTTTGTACCCCAAGTTGCTTTTCATGATGTCTTTTACAGCACTTGTAATCGTATTCCATGTTGGTGTTAGACCTTCGGTAATGTTTGTCGTCAATATTTGAATTTGTGTGTTTATTTCATTACTTATTTCTGCTTGTACCATTGGATCTTTCAGTTTATCCAATGCGATCTGTTGTTGAGTTTCGGGCTTGTTTTGCATGAAAGAGCGATCTTTACGGCGGCCACTAATAGTACATGGTCCGAAGGTACATCTGCTCCAGGATATGTGCAAGCTCTTTTGACAGTTGTGCTGAATCTACCGTTGATGAGAATGAAGTCTATCTGATTTCTTATTATGTTGGAAACAGATGCATTAATATATAATACAGCTCAATTATATACCCTTCCTTTAAAACATTGAATTTTACTAGGTGGCTCTAATAATATGATCACTCACTGTATGTGGATTACCTGCAAACTCGTAAACAAATAATACTGGAAATTATTGTAAGCTTTAAGACTAACTGAAGGAAAAAGTTGATAAAAAAAGTCCCCGTTTGAAGAAGAACACAACCTTTTTTCATCAGGACAATGCACAGTGTCATATGAGCATTTTAACAATGGTTAAAATCTATGAATTAGAGTTCAAATAGTTGGAGAATTTATCCACCATTTATCAGACTTGGCTCCTAGCTAATTAATACCTAAAAAATTCATGTGTAGAAAGCGTTTGTAATCAAATGATGATTTTATAAATTGGAATCTCATTGGTAGAAGTGTATTGATGTTCAGGAAGACTACACAAACTGAATAACAATGTGTATTTATAACATAAAATTGTGTTTTTCTTATCACACCGACAAACTTATTGAGCAGCCTAGATTCCGAACATCCATTAATTCATCCATATATGAAGCAACCAAATCAAACATTAAATCCGTCCAGCATCAGATTTAAAACAGCTTTTCAGGTCCCAAATCAAAAAGTCCTGGTAAAACAAATGGAAGAAATGAACTTTGACAATGCACACCTTATTATCAACACCTTTCATTTACCAAAATTAAGTAGAAAAGACCAATATTTAATCAAAGTTTAACAGACCTGCATTTTCGTGTTGCAAAGAAATTGAAAATATTTATACATTTTAATTCATTTACTCTTTTGTTGAGTACTAAGGAATCTTTCTTGTTGGAACTTTTACCACACTGAACAGATCTGTTGTGAATTATTTAAAATTCCCTCATCTTAATTTCCTTGGCATCCTGTATGATTTATAATTTTTGAAAATCTCAGCAGGTTGTAAACAAAGAAAGTATTCCAACTGCTGTCAATCTGGTGGTATGGGAACGATATAATTTATTGTCGTTTTCTGTGCTATGTACTTCGATTGATAACTTACTTTGTTTTTCGGTAGATGGCTCTAGTACATCCGTGACATTTCTTTCTTTGCAATTCGGAAAGGCCCAAAGTGTGATGCCTGGGGAACTCGGAGAGAAGAGGATATGGGACTAGTGATGAGGAGGAAAAACCTCCGAAACCGGTATAGACTCTTCCTGCACTCTCCGATTTAACCAGAGTATTATGCAGCTGCTGCATTTTCGTGTTGTAAAGAAATTGAAAATGTTTATACATTTTAATTAATTTACTCTTTTGTTGAGTACTAAGGAATCTTTCTTGTTGGAACTTTTACCACGCTGAGCAGATGAGTTGTGAAGTATTTAAAAATCTCTCATCTTAATTTCCTCGGCATCCTGTATGATTTATAATTTTTGAAAATCTCGGGAGGTTGTAACCAAAGAAAGTATTCCACCTGTTGTCAATCTGGTTGTAAGGGAACGATATAATTTATTGTCGTTTTCTGTGCTATGTACTTCGATTGATAACTTACTTTGTTTAATATTTAATCGTTTGCAGGCTAAGAATTGGTCAAGCACCGACTGTTCACACATGGACAATGGACACCCCATGGCTTCGAGTTCGAGAAAATCACCTTCTGTGAAAAATATAGTGAATCATTAACTATTTAACGTATTCAACTGTTCAGTAGCAACAATACATATACTCTACCGAAGGTCTTAGGAAAGTGATCCTCAGCCAATTAGAATTTCTTCAGAATGTATTAGGTTTTCTTCGAGAAACAAAATTGTATAACAAAATTTTACGTTCTTTTACTTTTTTTTCTTTCCTTTTCTCTTTAGTGTAAATTATAATGTAATGTAAAATTAATAGTAGTATAAAAATTGGCGCAGTCAATAAAGTTTATTGACTGCGCCAATTTTTATACTACTATTAATTTTACATTACATTATAATTTACACTAAAGAGAAAAGGAAAGAAAAAAAAGTAAAAGAACGTAAAATTTTGTTATACAATTTTGTTTCTCGAAGAAAACCTAGTTTAACTATGTACCTAAAAAAAATGTGTTCACGCTATAGTTTATGGGCAATTTATAATAGAATTGGGATGTAAATAAAAAATATGTTTTCAGATACGGGTACCAGCATCCTAGTGTAAGCAAATCAATCTCTCTCCCTAGACAAACTTTTTATGTTTCCAAACTGGTTGTAAATTCAAGAATCTTTCCTTCTTGTTAAATCAGAACTTTGGAAGTAAACTTTTGTCTGTCACTTCGCTTTGTTATTGATACATCTCATAAAAGAATACGATTTCTTAAATTCAATTTTCGAAGAGCACCGGTTTTCTTATAGTTTTCTTTGAAGCTATTATAGGAGATAAAGCGATATCCACTCTGTATATTCCATTTTCTACTGGAAAGTGGAACGAGAAAGGGATTTTTGTTAGAAAGGTACCTAGAAAAACTAATAAACAAACGACTAGTGTGGTTTCTAAAAAAAAACAAAATTTAAGTTTGAATTTAATCCTGGTTCCGTTCATTGACAAGCTGGGCTGACAATTTTATTGAAAAATTGTCGAGTGAATGAACGACAGTAGAAGCCGTACGCATATCATTAGGCAGTGTAAGCAATATTTTGACTAAAGTACATATTGGGTGTCATAAAGCTGTGTTCCTAATGCGATTCAGAATGTTGATAAGACACATTCGAATGCGATTTTATTAGAAATTTTTAGAGCGTTTTCGAAAAAATAAAGTAGATTTTAAAAGATCGAAGCCGAAAATCGAGATTCAAGGGACTGGACTGCGCTTCAGCATCCATTTGGCTTGCAAATTTTAGAAGCCTTGGAGGTGTTACCAAGGAAATGGACCAATAAGTTTTCGATTTAAAAATCTTTTAGTAATATTTTAATATTTTCTAAATATTATTAATAATGCTATTAGGATCGAAAACTTCATCTCTTAATTGCCAGATGACGCTAGTCACCTAATATTTTCACTTCAGTAGCAATGGGTGGGAAAACCTCTCAGTGCGGATCAATTAGGATATGGAGAACAAGCCTACGTTCTTTCCGATGAGGCTCCAATAAGAGCCGAAAATCGCGATTTAAGGGACTGGACTGCGCTCCGTATTCTAATTGAAAAGTAGGATTGTTTTTCCTTCGCATTGCAACTGAATTAAAAATAAAAAAAAATTATTTTATTTTTAAAGTAGATTTTGTTCGTCGATTCATGATCACGAATCAAAACAAAAGGCTAAAGAGTGGTACGAACCTGATTCTTCGGCTCCGAAACGATCTCGTATCCACAAATCATCCGAGAAGATGTTAGCATAAGTTTTTTGGGATGCGAGAGGAATTTTCTTTGTGGATTATTTCCAAACTGGTAAAACAAATAATTGTGGCTGCCACTATAACTTTTTAGACCAGCTAAGAAAAAAAATCGTGAGTAAAGACCCAGTTTGCAGAAGAACAAAATCCTTGTTCGTCGGGATAATCGTACCCCACGTTGGGCGCCATTTTGTCATTAAAAAAACTATTAGAGAAAATTGAAATACTGTTGTAAAATAATAATTCAAATAACTGTGATAGTCATCGTTTATGTCAGCCTATGTCAATCTCCCAGGTTGTTAGTACGTACGTATTATCTTAATCAAAAATATGAACGATGAAAATATACATATATTAAGGCAAATGAAACAATAACGTTAACTAAACACGTTTATTTTTCATTAAAAATATAAATAAAATGATATATTAACGTTTTCTTACTTTTTCTTTTTTCTGTTTCTTGTAAATTATAATATAATATAAAACTAATAGTAGAAAAATTGGCCAAGTGTAAATAACCTTTTATTTGAGACTAAACTTCGCAAACAAAATATGTTAACGCTGTAGTTTATAAGAATTTTATAATAGATATTTATGTAGTATAATAGAATTAGAATCTAAATAAAAAATATGTTTTCAGATACGGGTACCAGCATCCTAGTGTAAGCAAATCAATCTCTCTCCCTAGACAAACTTTTTATGTTTCCAAACTGGTTGTAAATTCAAGAATCTTTCCTTCTTGTTAAATCAGAACTTGGGAAGTAAACTTTTGTCTGTCACTTCGCTTTGTTATTGATACATCTCATAAAAGAATACGATTTCTTAGATTCAATTTTCGAAGAGCACCGGTTTTCTTATAGTTTTCTTTGAAGCTATTATAGGAGATAAAGCGATATCCATTCTGCATATTCCATTTTCTACTGGAAAGTGGAACGAGAGAGGGAGTTTTGGAAACGTACGAGAAATTTCTCTCGGCTGAAGTGTCGTAGTTTTAGATTTATGACGAGTTCTTCGTATAGTGCGTGCCTAACAGGCCTTAAACAGACAATACCTTCAGGGGAAAGTTTGTTTTACAAAGATTCGTGAAGTTCGTTTTAGTTGTTGTAGGGTCGAGGCCCGATAATGGCTGCTACCGTCCGGTTCCGTGATATATTATATTTTGTTCGCACTTTACTGAGTGTGCTTTGCGTTATCTACTTTTTGCTTTAATTATTCCCATTCGGTAATATACCTGGTGCTTAAGTGGTCCTTAAGTTATTATAATAAAGGAAATAGTAGATTTAATTATTTATAATGTTTGTATGGAATTGAGTCACAATAATAATTACTGGTGTGTAAGAAAAAGTACCTTTTTAAATGACGTTGTTCCGTAGTGTCATTCACTGACTATGGTAGGGGAGCACAAGCTGCGATTTTTGCAGTTAGTCGAGCGCGTCAGATTATCATATGAGGAGAAACCTGGTACCATGCAGATGTACCTCTACCATATATTGGCTCTTAACACAGGGAAATTCGTTAAAGGGGGCCCGAAAAAAAAACTATCCTTAAAAGTACTCGAAATTGTACTTAGAAGTACATGCAAAAGAGTGTATATTTCAAAAATCTGACGATTTGAGCGGGGCGTAAGTAAATGGGAGTTAAAAAGTTTCACAAAAAAAAGCGAATATTTCGCGAAATCAACATCAGATCGAAAAACTAAAAAATACGTCTTCAATATTTTTCAAAATCTGTCGACTGGTACTAAACATGACCCTCACGGAGAGGGGTGGGGGGTAAATTTAAAATTTTAAATACAAACCATAAACAACAAATGAACATCAGATCGAAAACTGCAAAATACACTTTCAAAATGTTTTTGAAAAAAATCTATCGAATGGCATTAAACACGACCCCCACGGAGGTGGGTTAGGGGGTTACATTAAAATCTTAAATGAGACCCCAATACTTTTTACGTAAAAATAAGTAACTTTTATTCGAGACATTTTTTCGAATTATGGATAGATGGCGCTATACAGGGTGATTGATTAGTGGGGTAAAGCTCAATAGATCCGCTATAGTAATAGATAGCAGTAAAAGTTACGAACAAAAATTTTAGCCACTTTTAAGCTTCACATTACAAAATTAGTTAGAGTGTTAAAGAGTGTTCAATAACAGAGTGGCAGACCAAACTTTTGTTTTTTAAATGGAACACCCTATATTTTATTTTAAATTCGAAATCCTGTTAACTTCTCCATCCCAAAAATATAAAGGTTTGTTATGTTATACAGGGTATCGACAAAGTTATAACCAGTTTTATATGAAAATCGTAACAAATTCAACTCCCTGTATAAATAAAAATAAGCAAAACAGCAATGGTTTATTAATGCCATATTTTTTAACGTATTGTCAAAATTTTCAAGAATGGTCGATGTTGCTAATTTTCTTTATATCAAATACAGGGTGAGTCAAAACGCAAGTACATTATTTTCTCAGTAATTTTAAATGGAATACCTTGTATTTTATATCACTATTGAAAAGTACCATTACCGTACTTTAATTTTTGGATAACATTCCTTATGTCTAAATTTTTTTTTTGGGTTACGTTAATAATGAAGTTTATAAAATACCTCCAACAACAAGGGATGAGATGAAAAATAGAATACAAAGTGTATTTCGATGTGTTAATTTACAAATGCTTCGTAGATTAAGTAGCTCATTCAATGATCGTTTTTAGGCGTGCATAAATGTGTTAGGAGATAATTTTGAAGACCTTATGTAATTAAATATTAAAAATATTTTATTAAAAGTAGCTTCTAATAAAGTCACCAATCACCAATCTTCACATAAAATAATTCGCTCTGAAAAATGAAAATATCTCGAAAACTAATAAATTTGGGGATAGGGAGTGTTATATAAAAATTAAAGTACGGTAATGTTAATTTTTAATAGTGATATAAAATACAGGGTGTTCCATTTAACATTACTGAGAAAATAATGTACTTCCGTTTTGACTAACGCTGTATTTGATATAAAGAAAATTAGCAATGTCAATAATTCTTGAAAATTTTAACAATAAATAAAAAATATGGCATTAATAAACTATTGCTGTTGTGCTTATTTTTATTTATGCAGGGAGTTGAACTTGTTACGATTTTCACACAAAATTGTTTATAACTTTTTTAGTACCCTATAATATATTATAACATTACAAACCCTAATATTTTTGTGATGGAAAAGTTAACAGAATTTCGAAAATAAAATAAAATATAGGGTGTTCTATTTAAAAAAACAAAAATTTGGTCTGCCACTGTGTTATCGAACACCCTGTAACATTCTAACTAATTTTGTAATATGAAGCTCAAAGGTGGCTAAAATTTTTGTTATTAACTTTTATTGCTATTTATTACAACGGCGGAGCTATTGAACTTTACCCCACTAATCAATCACCCTGTAATAAGAAAAAACGATTGTGGTAAATGGAGAATTAAATTACAAAATGGAAAGTCCCCACTAAAATGGAAAATTTTACTTAACATATTTGGTTTCAGGACCCAATAATTACAACCCAATAGGTCCCAATAACGCTCGAGTGACTGCAAATTTAGAATAGTTTGCTCCCATACCACTAGGATTAAGTTGAAGCAAACTTACTAGCTTAACATTCTCTGCTTCTTTTCTTTAAACGGCATTATATGGCATCTCGTCTTCTTTTTCTTAGGGTGCTATCCATTTCAGATGTTTGCGGCCAGTATAGTTGTTCTGACTTTGCTTGCAGCTATTTGGAATAGTCCGGTTGTAAACGCATTTAACCACTCTCAGGTTTTGAAGCCAACATATTTTTTTTCTCCTGTACACCGCTATTGCTCAACAGCCCACATACTAAACGCGTTGACACCTAATTGAGCCAGTCTTTGTGTGTTATATCAGGCCACGCCAACGTACTGGCTACCGGCACTAACCCAAAGAGCCCATGTTAAGAGTATAAAAAAATTAACCCTGATCCTATGCTATGCTCGCACGTTGGTATCAACGACAGAGACATAAATAAGCTTCATTCTACGAAAAACCCTTAAGATTCTGCAAAAATACTAACTGCAAGGAATTTCAAGATGACCGACCGTTGACGAAAAGATTGGGAGAAGAATGCACCACTTGATACCCTGACGCGCAATATGCCGTGTACTTTGGGCTAATTAACAAAATTCATGGAAAAGTTATTTACCAACAATTTTATTGCTGGAATCGAATTATAAGATCCTATATATTAATAATATTGGTATGCAAAGTCCGCAGATAGTGTGCTACTTTTTTTATAAACAAAATGTCGTCGACATATCGTATTTTTTTTTCAGTTATTGCTCTATAACTTCGAAAATTTTAATTTTACGTCAAAAACACCCAAATAAAAATTCACTGCAAATAAATCTTGCATAGAGATATGTTTTTCCCGATTGCTCCGACACAAATTTTCCTCGGAAAATGCGGGTTTTTCCAACAAAATCTCTAATTTTCAAATAAAGTGTTAGATAAGTAATTATTAATCAATAATTAAATAACTTAGTGACATCAAATCTTTATTGGTATAGATTTTAATTCTAGAAGCCGGTGAAAATTAAACGAATATTTTAGCAACAATTGAATTGTTACTTAATAATTTGCGGTCGCGATAATAACCAAAATAATTATGATACACTGATCAAACTTTGAAATCTTATAAAGATGAGATGCCTATTTAATATTTTGTCGACAAAATATAAATTTTTTGTTTTTTGCATAATCTTTAAATTTTGAAAAAAAAAATAGTTATAATACGCTGGTCTAATTAGTAAAGTACAAAGAAAGGTTATCTACCAGCAATTTTATTGCTAGAATCGAATATTATGATCTTATATATTAAAAATATAGGTATGCAAAGTACGCAGATAGTGTGCTACTTTTTTTATTAACAAAATTGCGCACCCAAATCGTGTTTTTTTTTTCAATTATTGGTCTATAACTCCGAAGATTTTAACTTGACGCCAAAAACACTCAAATAAAAATTCACCCCAACTTAATTCTACATAGAGGCATGTTTTTCCCGATTTGCTCCGACGAAAATTTTCCTCGGAAAATGTGGGTTTTCCCAACAAAATCTCGAATTTCCAAATAAATTTTTTGGGCAAATAATTATTTATCAGTAATTAAATCACTTGGTGAAATAAAAGCTTTCTTGGTATAAATTATATCTGCAGAACCCGGTGAAAATTAAACGAATATTTAAGCAACAATTCAATTGTTAACTAACAATTTACAGTCGCAATAACAACCAAAATAATCATGAGACATCGATCAAACTTAGAAAGATTATAAAGATGTGATGTATATTTAATATTTTGTCGACAAAATATAATTTTTTTTTTTTGGATAATCTTTAAATGTTTAAAAAAATAGTTATAAACAAATTAACATTTCTCAGAAATTATTTATTATAATTAAGTATTTTCTATGGGAATTAAGCCACAATTTCACTAAAAAATAAATGTATTAACGTTTCGAAGCCCAAATCGGGTTTCGTTGTCAAAATACAAAATACTATTAATACATTCATTTTTTAGTAAAATTGTGGCTTATTTCCCATAGAAAATAGTTAATTATAAAAAATGCCAAAAGGAAATAGCTTCAGAACAACATTATTTATTATATTATTTTAAAAATGCTTCAAATGCGTATTTTAAAGGTCTTGAAAATGAATGCTTAAAAAATTTTTTCCAACCATTTTCAAAAAAGTTATGAAACAGCAAAGTAAACATACGATTACTCCCTTGTTTATAATTTGTTTTAATTCTTTCAAAGCTTAAAAGTGAGTTTATGGTACAAACTAATTACTCTCAAAGATTATTAAACATTAGTTCAATGGTTATATTTTAATCAAAGATTAAAAATGTTTTTTTGTAATTTTTTGCTCGAAAGTAGGCTTGATACAGAGCCGGAGCTAAAATGTTCACTCGAAGCGATTGAGACGCAGCATACAAATATTACTGTGCGTCGCGCGGCGGTCGTCGCTTCGAGTGAAAATTTAGCTACGGTACTGTATTAGTCTACTTTCGCGCGTGTAAATTACAAAAAATAATATTTATAATCTTTAATTAAAATATAACCATTAAACTAATAATCGATATTTTTGTAAGTAGTTAGCTTGTACTTTAAACTCACTTTTACGCTTTGAAAAAGTTAAAAAAAATTATAAACAACGTAGTCATCGTATGTTTATTTTGCTGTTTCATAACTTTTTTGCAAATGGTTGCAAAAAAATTTTAAAGCATTCATTTTCAAGATCTTTAAAATACGCATTTTTTCTATTTTTTAAAATTAGAATATAATAAACACTTTCTAAAAACGTTAATTTAAAACGATAATAACTATTTTTTTTTTTAACATTTAAAGATTATTCAAAAAAATTTAAAATTTATATTTTGTCGATAAAATATTAAATAGCAATCTCATCTTTATAAAATTTCAAAATTTTATCAGTGTATCATAATTATTTTGGTTATTATTGCGACCGTAAATTATTAATTAAAAATTGAACTGTTGCTAAAATATTCGTTTAATTTTCATCGGCTTCTGGAAATTAATCTAAACCAAGAAAGCTTTTATGTCACTGAGTTATTTAATTATTGGTAGATAATTACTTATCTATAACTTTATTTGAAATTTAAAGATTTCCCGAAAACCCGCATCTCCCGAAGAAAATTTTCATCGGATCAGATCGGGAAAAACATTTCTTTATGAAGAATTTAATTTCGGTGAATTTTTATTAGGTGTTTTTGATGTAAAGTTAAAATGTTCGGAGTTATGGAGAAAAAATTGAAAAAAACACGTTTTGTAGGCGCCATTTTGTTAATAAAAAAAGTATCACACTATCTGCGGACTTTGCATACTTATATTATTAATATATATAATCATAAACTTCGATTGCAGCAATAAAATGGCTGGTAAATAGGCTAAATAGCCCAAAAATGGCCTATTCTCCGATAATCAGCCCAAACTAATGTATTAAAATAACCAAGACGAATCTGGGTGACACAGAACACAATAAGAACAAGCTCTAATAGTCAGAACTCTTAGTGGCGACGAAGGAATCGATTGAATATAATTTTATCAACTATATCTTTATTTGTAAAAATTAATTATTATTATTTACAATGTATTGCTATCTTTATTAATATACAAAAACCGTGATATAGCCATAAGCTAAATAAATAAATAAATATTTCTTCTTCTGCCTGGTTCTCCCTTTCTAAATATTTTGCCCCGAAGAATAAGTTGGAACAAACAATATCTCTCTTAATTTTTCATAAAATGATTAATATATTATTGTTTATCATTTTGTCAATCAAAGATAGAATAAGAATTTTATTTTTTTTTAATATAACGCGGGCACAAAAATTTGATACACCCTGTATATTGATTTGTAACTATTTATTATAAGTTAGTTTTAATCAGTGGGTTTATCCTTAATGAGTTTTTCCCTGAAGAATTAAAGACATTAGTAAATAAAGTGATGTCAATAGACAATTTGTTTCGGGATTATTATTTTTAAAACCGTTGCTTTGTTACGGGCGAGGCCAAAAAGCCACAGGTAATTATTATATTTAGAAAAGTAATGTAGAGAAAGTTGGAATTTTAAGGCTCTTTGTTTAAGCCCCAAGTAAATTTGTAGAATTCCCGAAAAGAAATTATCATGAGTAGAAGTATTTGTTTGGAAGGATGCATGGGTTTTTCGAATGAAAAAGAGGAATGAGAGAGAGAAATGTTTCTGATTGGCTTAGCAATTTGGAATGGGGATGAGAGAAGGTTGAATGTTCAGATAGTTTGGAAAAGGAGATTATTATGTGACCGGCTTCGCAGAAGAGCAGTCAAAGTTTTCGTGAATAGTTCAGAAGAAAGTACCAGTGGTTGTTTGATAGTGAAGAGTGTAGCTGAAAAGTGGAACGAGAGACAAAATTATTTGTGACACCAAGTAAAAAAGATACTTGGGTCTCAGGAGTCTATTATTGTGAGAAAGAGAGGAGAGAATGTTGGAGTTCTGGTTAATAGAGGCCTGGCTCGTATTTTGGAGAATTAGTTGCTGGTATGCTGCTTGATTGATGCTGAGAACGGTAAGGGCTTTGATGGGTAGTCTAACATAATCAACAAGGAAGAGCTGTTTGGGTCAAGAGGAGACTTCATTGTGTCTGAATCAAAAGGTCATTCAATAATTTATGTGATAGATTTTCTATATGTTCAGAAGTTAATTTTTTTGAGTAAAAGCATATGAGCTAAGATTCCAATATTTGAAAAATTTAATAGGAAGTATAATAAGTAGTTTTGCGAATACCTAAATTTGTTTGTTTAGTTTGATTTATCAATGTTATCAAGGACAAACCGATAAATATTTGTTGAATTAAAATTAATTTATATGGTAAAAGTTTCATTGGGACAGTTATGCCAACAGGATTTGATTGATACATTTTTAGAGTATTGCGTCTGATAATAAAAGATATTTGTATTTGTATTTTTGCGACAATTGAATAATTAATTAAATAAACACTAATTAATATAAAAGTAAGAGAAAGCAGATCATAAAAATATGTACTTTATTTGCGCTCTTTGATTGTGTTGGTAATTCGCATTCCTTGCCAATTTTACGTTGGACCTCAAAATTAGTCACGTAAACCACAAACACAATTTTTAACATGCATTTTAGAATGCCTGTCGCGTAGAAATAGAGAAATACAGAAAGGGGGTAGATAATGTCAAGTTAGTATTGCTTCGATGTAATCAAAACTTTACTATGTAGTGAATGACTGGAAAGTTTTGTTTTAACCACCGATATACTAAAGGATGCGTTCTTTTACTCCATCTTTAACAGCAAGCTCTCTCTGATGAGACTACAATATCTTGGCCAAGAGAGTCAATACAAGAACATGAAATCTTCGGATATACGCTCAATAAGTATAAATATATCAGAGATCTTTCTGTTTTCAAAAAAGTTAAGGATATTTTGTATGTATCTTTCTGTTTTCTTTACTTAGTTCTCCCCATCCTTTATCCCCCAATAGAAGCCATGACCCAGCTCCCGAACTAAAACATTGAGAGCCGTCTGCATATAGCCAGTGATTGCTTGCTCTATCTATCTTCTTTGAAGTCGATAAATATTTGTTGAATTAAAATTAATTTATATGGTAAAAGTTTCATTGGGACAGTTATGCCAACAGGATTTGATTGATACATTTTTAGAGTATTGCTTCTGATAATAAAAGATATTTGTATTTGTATTTTTGCGACAATTGAATAATTAATTAAATAAACACTAATTAATATAAAAGTAAGAGAAAGCAGATCATAAAAATATGTACTTTATTTGCGCTCTTTGATTGTGTTGGTAATTCGCATTCCTTGCCAATTTTACGTTGGACCTCAAAATTAGTCACGTAAACCACAAACACAATTTTTAACATGCATTTTAGAATGCCTGTCGCGTAGAAATAGAGAAATACAGAAAGGGGGTAGATAATGTCAAGTTAGTATTGCTTCGATGTAATCAAAACTTTACTATGTAGTGAATGACTGGAAAGTTTTGTTTTAACCACCGATATACTAAAGGATGCGTTCTTTTACTCCATCTTTAACAGCAAGCTCTCTCTGATGAGACTACAATATCTTGGCCAAGAGAGTCAATACAAGAACATGAAATCTTCGGATATACGCTCAATAAGTATAAATATATCAGAGATCTTTCTGTTTTCAAAAAAGTTAAGGATATTTTGTATGTATCTTTCTGTTTTCTTTACTTAGTTCTCCCCATCCTTTATCCCCCAATAGAAGCCATGACCCAGCTCCCGAACTAAAACATTGAGAGCCGTCTGCATATAGCCAGTGATTGCTTGCTCTATCTATCTTCTTTGAAGTCCCATGTCAACTCCTTATCTAAATAACTAACCAGTTTTAATTGTCCCCCCATCTTAATAGTAAGTAATCCCATTCGTTACAACACAAAGTACAAAAATAATTTGTAAATAATATATAAAAACAGGAATATTCACACCTCTGACCAAAAAAAGGAAACATTAGACGTAATTCTGGATTCAACTTTTATGAAAGTCGTGAAATGCTTTATTTTAAAAAAATATTGATCCGAATCGAAATTTAAAATCAAAATCTGCTTTTTTAGAGAAAGTTTTATTTAATTTCCTTCAAATGTAACATCTTTTTTGATACCAAAAAGCTCCTAAATTCAAAGTACACCCATTTATCTAAACTGCTTCGCGCCACAACCAATTGCACCAGGCAGTTCTGAATTAATTACCACCCAACGGGAGTTTCTCGGTGTCTCTGAACCTCACCGTTCTGTCTTTACTGTCTTGACGAATAACCTTATCCTCGAAGGTTTTTCAAAGTGTATAAGAATGACCTTCAATGATGCGCGGAGTTCCTCCTGTTCCCTTGAGCCGCGTGAATTATGCTGCTTGAACGTATCCCTAGGGAGTAAATTGCTGTAAAAGTGGATGCTCGCCCCACGTACTCCTGATGAGGATAATTTGAGATCGTATAATGGAAGGAAATGAAGGTGTATTTCCATATCAAATAGAGATGGGAATTATTGAAAACGAAAAATGGAAGAAAGGAGAATGGACAAAGTAAGTGTTTGAGACGATGGATACAAGCGCCAGCGAGCGGTCTAATGATCTATGTTAATATTTAACGTGTTAAGCTTGTTAGATATTTAAATTGCAAAATTCAGGGAAATTATGTAAGTTTTAACGAAAATTAGCATATAGTGCACACTACTGTTAAAACAGAATATCTATTTTGAAAGATATACAATCACAGACAAAAATATTGCATATATTTTATTTTGAACCTGCTGTTGCAGTATATTTTTCTCCTGTTGAAAAGTTTTGCACTTTTTATTGATAAATTTATGTAGGACTATTCTTCTTTTACTCAGTATCAAGTAACTTGAATATTGAAGAGCTATAAGAAATCTGTAGAGAAATTAATTAAATAATTTTATTTTTATAAAACTTGCATCAGGCCTGTTAAGTAGGGATGGCGGTTGTTGAACAAAAAACTGGTTTTCGGTTATACCGTTTTTTTTACTTGCGGTTTAACCTGGAGGTTATAACCGGTCAGAAAACCGGTTGTTCCAAGAACAGGTTTTCGGTTTTTTTAATCAAAAGCAAATACTCAATAGGTTATAATGTTACATTTATATTGCACTACAGTTTGCTCAGTTTTCCTCCCGAAAAATTCCCCAAACAATTCAACCTATAGAAATTTTCCCATTCGCTTTCAAATTACCCTAATAATGGGCAAAAGTACCCCAATCTCTGATTCGTCGCTCGTTGTAGACGGCGTCAGCGTATATTGCGTTGTCAATAACTGGGATATTCCCAAAAGTGATGATCCTACCGATCTACCGAAATGTATCTTGGATCTATCGAGTTTAGAGAAATATCCAAATGACTTATATTTTACTTAAAAATAAATTCGATAAACCAATTCATTATTTATCTACTTCTCTATTGCCATCAAAAAATTTCATTAGGTAATATCTTTTAATACGTTTGTATAATACCTACCTTTTATGTCCTAAGAATTATTTATTGTTTAAAAATTACATAATGGAGATTCCTAATCGTATTTCAGTATTCACATTTCATAAAAGAGTCTCAAATACTCAAGTACATATTATAAGCAATTTTTTAGATGATGGTTGGAATATGGATTTCAAGCAGATCACTTACATTTTTATGTAAATATTATCATCTAAATCTAAATAACCATTCCCAAAATTGTTTCATAAAAGCTGATGTGAGACTTTCGTTCAGTTCTCTATTAGTAAATAAAAGTTTAATTATGGTTGTTTGGGTTAATTACTTCGCATATTATTTATAATATATATGATTGAGATCAAAAATAGATAGGAATTTCTTAATTTTTCTCTAAATTAATTTTTTTACCACAGGTAACTTATTCGGTTTTTCACCAGTTATTACTTTAAAAAGAAAAAACCGGTTATAACCGGGACAAAAAAACAACCGGTAAAACCGGTTGTTTCGAATTAAAAAAATCGGTTTTAGGTTATAACCGGTAGGTTTCTCCCATCCCTATAGGCCAGGGTAATAAGACAAAAATATACCCTGTTCGTGACACTTCAGCAGCCAGGGTACTGAAGGGTTTTTTCGACAGGTAATACCCATAGGAACAAATTATAACTATTTCCTGCGTAGGATCTGGTAGCCATTTTTATTTATAAACAATTAACTCTCAAAAAATGGCATTTTTCCCTTTTTTTTTTAAATCAACGGAAAACAGTGAAGCTTATGATTTGTTTAGTACAAATATCTTCGAGACTATGGAAAAACTTTAAAATGACGTATTACAGCGTTTGATATACGCATTTATTGTTAGTATAATTGCAAAAAATTGTCAGAATTGCAAAAAAAATATTTTCTTAATAACTGTTGTAAAAATTAGTTTACAGCTTTGACATTTTTGTCAAATGAGGGTTCTTTGGTGCTTAATATGTGATAAAAATTTTAAAGCGATTGATTCAATTGTTTAAATTTTATTTAAATTGTTTATCCCAGAGAGCATTTCTTTGCAATAACATAAGTCAGAAAGAATTGACCTTAGAACTATTCCACAGGTGTCAAATGAAAGAGCATTAGCTACATTTTCAACATGGTTTAAAATAGTGAATAAAAAATGCATTTATGAGTAATAAATAATTATGCAAAAGTATCGTCAAGTTTTCTTTATAAAATTTTTAAAAACCTTTTTCCAAAAAACCGAACTTTTTTACCCTGATTTAAGTGCACAACTACCAAGTAATGTTATTTATATCATAATTGATAAAAATTGTAATAAATATGTATAATTTCTTATACAGAGAGAGTCTGTAATTTGGAATAAATTCAATATCTCAAATACTAATTGTTTTTTTGAAAAATGCTCAGACCCGATTAGTATTTCAAATTGTCCTTTTTGACATACAATAATAATGTATACAGGGTGTTCCAATTTAGATATATGACGTCATCGTTGATTTTCTTAAATGGCAACACTGTCATTTTGATAGCTATTTTGATAGGGTGTGTAAAGTTATACACAACTGCAAACTATCAAATTTTTATTCTCTACAAAATATTTTATTCCGCTTATCTATATTTCGAACAATAGGTAATGAAAACAGTAATGACTAAACCACAATAATCCCCTCATTACGGATTTTTGGAAAGTTTGTATTTGCCTAATTAAAAAGGTTGGGGGAGCATATTAAAACAAATGCATATTATTTGTATATTATTACCAACAATATATTAATAATAACAGTAACAACTTTTAATAATGGAAAATTTTGAAGTGATTGAAACCACCAAGGGAAAACCTTCTGCTCTTCACGCTGGATATCAGTATCGAAAATATAGGAAGAATAAAGAAGATGTTGTAACTTGGGTATGTGTAAAATAACGTCACCACAACTGTAAAGGGAGGATGAAGACAAAACTGACGGAACTACTCGAAGTCAACCAACACACTTGTGGTGTCCCCGATGTAGCTCTCTTAGAAGTAAAAAAGGATACGTACATTTCAAAAAAGAGAGCTCGAGAAAAAGACACTCCAACCCCAGATATTTACAGGAAAGGGTTCGAAAAACTATTTACAAAAGGACTCGATTTTGTAAGTAAAATTCCTTTGTATGCCTCACGTAAGTCTACACTTTGTCGTTCAAGACATTTACAAACTGGTGTCGGACCAGAACCAGCGTTGTCTATTGAAATAGATATCCCACTGGAAATGTTGACATTAGAAGATGGTCAGAGTGTTTTGTGTTTTGACGACACTGAATAAGGAGAAAGAATTTTATGTTTTTCGACTTCGAAAGCAAATGAAACGTTAGCAACAAAAACAGATTGTTTTGTCGACGGTACATTTAAGAGCTCCTCCAAACAGTTTACACAAATATATACCATGCATGTTGATATGGGCAGCACTGACGACGAAACAAGAATTGTCCCTCTGTTGTATGCGCTTCTACCAAACAAAAAAATGAAAACCTATAGAAGGCTGTTTACAATACTGACAAAAAACTAGGCGGATGGAAACCAACAACAGTGACGCTTGATTCTGAAGATGCTGTTATTCAAGCTCTCAACACTGTTTTCCCAGATGTTAGACTGCATGGATGCAACTACCATTTTAATCAGTCGCTTTGGAGGAACATTCAGTCGATCGGACTGACAACACAATACATTACCGACGATAACGTTAGACTTTAAGAATGTGTTCTGCATTGGCATACTTACCTTTGGAGAAAATAGAAGACGGGTGGCTAATTATTCAATCTGATTCTCCGGAAGATGAAAATTTGACAAAATTTTATGATTACTTCGTTAACGAATGGCTAGAAAATCCAGTGATTAGCACGAATATGTGGAACTGCCATGGCCTCCGACACCGAACAAATAATGCCGTGGAAGGATGGAAAAACCGGTTAAACAGAATGTTAAAGTACCTCATCCAAACATATACATTCTCATAAAAAATTTAAGAAAAGAAGCAGAATATTTCGATTTCATATTAACCCTTTGAATGCTGCGGACGTCATTTGACGTCTTTGATTTGCCGTGCCTACAGTGCTATGGACGTCATTTAGTTATTTTGATTTGCCGTGAAGTGCTGTGGCCGACAATTGCAGTTTCCTGCGCACGTGTTCATTTGTGGGTAATTCAAGGCGGGGCTAGCGCTTGCTGAGTAGTGGGCGGTCTCTTTACGTCTGCGTTTAGATGTTGTTATTCACTCATTGCCGATGCTTGTCCCAACACGAAAACATTGCGATTTCTATCAGTTTTACTTTAGTATTGCATCATTTTTACATCAGTATCGTCCTATTAGTTTTTATAAATAATGGACGAGCAGCAACCGGGGCCTTCAAAAGCGTTACCAAGACCTAAGAAGGGGCAGTTTTATACTGAAAAAGAGTTACTTGAAATTCTTACTCGAAGCGACAGTGAAGACGAATACATAGAAAATACGCAAAATGCTTTAGATTCCGATGAAGAAATGGACGTTGCTCAAGAGCCCGAAGACCAAACATCGAATAATACCTACGATTTTCTCTGGAAAAAAAAAGACCTTCTACCAAAAACATTTGCATTTGACTCGTCAGAGGTTGGTTGCACAATTGATGGGCTGACTGCTGAAAATAAACCTTTGGATTTTTGTAAAGTATTTTTTACGGACAATATAGTAAATCATATAGTTACGGAAACAAACAAATTTTATATTTACGTTTGTGAACATGTGGAAGTATCCGCTAAGTCACGTTTGAAGAAATGGAAAGATACAGATTTCAATGAGATGTGGTTATTTTTTGGGATTACATATCTGATGCCTCGTGTAAAAAAATTGCGCCTCAGTGAATACTGGTCAACAAACACACTATTATCTACTCCAGCATTTTCTGAGCTTATGTCGCGTGACAGGTTTTTTCTGATTTTGCGAATGTTGCATTTCTCGGACAACAATCTGCCAAAAAACGGCGACAGTTTGGTCAAGATTAGAGCAGTAATAGACCACGTACGTGATGCTTTCCGAAACGCTGTCAAGCCGCATAAAGAATTGTGCATAGATGAAAGCCTTTTGCTTTTCAAAGGCCGACTCTTTTTCAAACAGTACATACCCTCGAAGAGACATCGATTTGGTGTAAAGTTTTTTGTTTTATGCGACGCAGTGACTGGGTACATTCTCGATTTTGTTGTCTATACTGGAGCAACAACTGACTTACAAACGAATAATTGTAATTTGGGTAAATCTGGCGATGTGGTGCTAACGCTTTTGGCACGCTATTTGGATAAAGGTCATACTTTGTATTGTGACAATTGGTATACAAGCCCCAGTCTGTTTGTATGGCTGTATAATAGAGCTACAAATGCGTGTGGAACTGTGCGGAAAAATAGAAAATATATGCCGCAAATGGCAGAAAAGCTTCAGAGAGGAGAATGGAGTTTCCGAAGTGATGACAAATTGTTGTCGCTAAAATATTGTGATAAACGAGAAGTATACATGCTTACGAGCTTACATAACAACACCGGTATGGAAACTGGTAAAAAAGATCGCCTCACTGGGAGGACAATTGTAAAACCCCAGTGTATTGTTGCATACAATAAGTTTATGGGTGCAGTAGACAAGACGGACATGCTACTGAGTTCAGTAGAGTGCATCCGAAAAACTGCGAAATGGTACAAAAAAGTTTTCCTTCACCTTATGGATATGGTTCTGCTCAATGCAAACGTTTTGAATAATATAGTAGCAAAAACTAAAACTTCGTTGGCAGAATTTCAACTGACACTCATCCAACAGATAGTGGAAGAAAATCACAAGGGGAAAATGCGCACGTCAGCAGGTCGAAGATCAGTCGACGACAATCCATTGCGGCTTACTTGTAGGCATTTTCCGTCGCATGTACCTCCCACAACAAGTAGGAAAGTTGGACTAAGAAAATGTGTTGTGTGTGCCAAAAACAAAAAAAGAAAAGAAACAAGTTTTATGTGCCGTGAGTGCAATGTGCCTTTATGTGTTGTGAATTGTTTTGAAAGATTTCACACCATCAAACATTTTTAGAAAGTAAGTTCTACATAACAAATGACTATTTGGTTTTATTTTTTGTTTTGGATAATTTTGTTTTTCTTTTGTTATGGATAATTTTGTTGTTTTTTTGTTATGGATAATTTTTTTGTTTTTATTTGTTTTGTTAACATTTGTTTACATTGAATTTGAATGCAAAAATATGTGCAATAATTTTTTAATTTGTTTTATCTATCTTTCTATCCTAAGTTTTTCTAAACAATAGCGTTTTTGTATTTTTTTGTAAAATTTATTTTGTTTCAAAAAAAAATAAAAAAAATTATAAATAATTACCCAATTATTTTGTTTATATAAAACAACGTTATAAAGAATCATTTAGTCGCATTATTTAGCGCGAAAGCGGCCGACCGTTTTGACGTCAGAAATAGCCGCACTGGGGCATGAGTATCGCCGGAGAGAGAGCCGCATCGAAAGGGTTAAATAGAATGGACTTAAACCTAGAAAATAAGAAACGAAAGAAAATGTATATTCAACTGGATAATAGGATAAATAGTGCAACAGAACTATTGCAGCGCTCTTGTGATATAAAATCAGTTTTGGTGTCCGTAGCAAATATTCAAAACTTTCACTAAAAAAAACATTAAAATAAAAAAAAGACAAAAAAAAACAAAGATAAAAAAACAGAAAAAATAGATAAAAAAAGCTAAAAAAAAAGATAAAAAAACAAAAAAAAATTAAACATGCCTATGATCCATCATAGCCAGTCCTAAGCCTGGACAAAATGTGAGGGATTTTTTTAAATGTTTGTACTTAACTAATACACATTAAATATAAAAAGACATGAAAGCATCTTAGGAAAGGAACTCCCATTTTTAAATTTTTAATACTTTTTAACATTTGACACAAACAGTAAGGTAGCCAATTTATATAGAAATAATCAACAATTCGCTAATATTTTATTTATGTGACACTAAGGTTTATTAAATCAACTATCTTCATTTTTTATAATTAGTGCACATAATCTCACTAAACTCTCAAAAGAAGAAAGTTTTTTTATATCAAAGTACTTTTTGCCTTAATAAAATTATTAGTAAGAATTTTATCCTCTTATCAACGTCTATGGTAAATATTATTTAAATCTTACAAAAATTTGGTTATAGAATTATTCATGTGATAGTGGTAGAAAAAGGTAAAAATATGATTTGTTTATTAGGCAATGACCGCACATGCAACGATAAAATCAACATATTTTTGTATGACCGCAAATGCAACGATAATAGCCGTGATCGCAAATGCTACGACCGCATCTGCAACGACACCATTTTGATAGGGTGTGTAAAGTTATAGACAACTGCAAAATTTCAAATTTTTGTTCCCTATCATTTAAAATATAATAAAAAATAACAAAGTTGTGAAAAAAAAGTAATCAAATAATAATTGAATTTAATTATTTCAAATAAGCAAATGCTCATAACGTTGCCCATTGTCAATTTGACAATAATTGAGGGCCAACATTATGAGTATTTTCTTGATTGGAACAATTAAATTCAATTATTATTTGATTACTTGTTTTTCATAACTTTGTTCTTTTTTATTTTCTTGTAAATGATAGGGAACAAAATTTGAAATTTTGCAGTTGCGTATAACTTTACACAACATATCAAAATAACTATCAAAATGACAGTATTGCCATTTAAGAAAATCAACGATGACGTCATATCTCTAAATTGGGACACCCTGTATACATTATTATTGTATGTCAAAAATGACAGTTTAAAATACTAATCGACGGGTCTGAGCATTTTTCAAAAAAACAATTATTATTTTAGTCTCACAATAAAATATTGAAAAACGTTTGTTTTTCTATACTTCCACAAAATTTATTACAACTATGTTATTACTACAGCTGTTTCGGCAAAGTGCCTTTCTCAAGTGATATATTTTACAATGTGTTTGCCTTTTTAAGTCTTTAACTGAAGAGGTTGAGGAGTGGGGAGCTGTTTGTCTCGAGTTGGTCATTCAGAATTATATCTGTATTTTTCAAATTTATTAATTTCCATTGATTCTAAAAGTGATAGCTTAAGGCCTTTATTTTGAATATGTAGAATTTGAAACTCTTCATTGAAAGAATGATTATGATCTAGAAGGTGAAGTGCGTATGTAGAAGTGTCTGTTTTTCTATTGTTGAAAGCCCTTTTGTGTTCTGCTATCCGTTTGTCAAAAGTTCTGCCAGTTTGACCGATGTAAGTTTTCGGACAGTCACCACAAGTTAGTTTGTACACACCACTCTGTAGTTGCTTTCTCTTTCGGCTTTTATTGCTTTTAATATGTTTGCTTAAGTTGTTGTTCTGAAAGCTGGTGTTATTCCTTTCTTTTTCATGTATCTGGCTATTTTTGTTGTTATTTTGCCAACAAAAATAGCCAGATACATAAAAAAAAGGAATAACACCAGCTTTCAGAACTAACAACAACTTAAGCAAACATATTAAAAACAATAAAAGCCGAAAGAGAAAGCAACTACAGAGTGGTGTGTACAAACTAACTTGTGGTGAGTGTCCGTAAACTTACATCGGTCAAACTGGCAGAACTTTTGACAAACGGATAGCAGAACACAAAAAAAGGGCTTTCAACAATAGAAAAACAGACACTTCTACATACGCACTTCACCTTCTAGATCATAATCATTCTTTCAATGAAGAGTTTCAAATTCTACATATTCAAAATAAAGGCCTTAAGCTATCACTTTTAGGATCAATGGAAATTAATAAATTGAAAAATACAGATATAATTCTGAATGACCAACTCGAGACAAACAGCTCCCCACTCCTCAACCTCTTCAGTTAAAGACTTAAAAAGGCAAACGCATTGTAAAATATATCACTTGAGAAAGACACTTTGCCGAAACAGCTGTAGTAATAACATAGTTGTAATAAATTTTGTGGAAGTATAGAAAAACAAACGTTTTTCAGTGTTTTATTGTGAGATAAAATGAACTTCCATCAAGTAACGGTCGAATCCATCAATTATTATTTTAATTATTGCATTTATTCCAAATTACAGACATAACTTTGTTATTTTCTATTATCTTGTAAATCGTAGAGAATAAAAATTTGATATTTTGCAGTTGTGTATAACTTTACACACCCTATCAAAATAGCTATCAAAATGACAGTGTTGCCATTTAAGAAAATCAACGATGACGTCGTATCTCTAAATTGGGACACGTATACATTATAATTGCATTTCAAAAAGGAAAATTTGAAATACTAATCGACGGGTCTGAGAATTTTTCAAAAAAACAATTAGTATTTGAGATATTGAATTTATCCCAAATTACAGACTCTCTCTGTATAACAAAATAAAACGTTTACAAGGAAAGATTTACGATACTCTTGCATAATTATTTATTACTAATAAATGCATTTATTATTCACTTTTTTAAACCAAGTTGAAAATATAGCTCATGCTCTTTCATTTGACACCTGTGGAATTGTTCTAACGTTATTTTCTTCTGACTTATGTTATTGCAAAAAAATGCTCTCTGGGATAAACAATTTGAATAAAATTTAAGAAATTGAATGAATCGCTTTGAAATTTTTATCACATATTAAGCACCAAAGAGCCCTTATTTAACAAAAGCTGCACACTAATTTTTACAACAGTTATTGCGGAAATAATTTTTTTTGCCATTCCGACCTTTTTTTGAAATTACATTAACAATAAATGAGTATATCAAACTACTTTGTAAAACGTCATTTTAAAGCTTTTTCCATAGTACTAATAAAAACATAAGTTTTCCTGTTGTTCATTGATTTGACCAAAATATGAAAAATGCCATTTTTTGACATTTAATTGTTTATAAATATAAATGGCCGCCAGATCCTACGCAGGAAATAGTTACAATTTGCTCTTATAGGTATTACCTGTCGAAAAAACGCTTCAGTACCCTGGCTGTTCAGGTGTCATGAGAAAACTTTATTACCCTGGACTACTACTGTCAAGACCTATTGTACTGAAACAAGAGAAGACACCAATAAAACCAAAAGCATGCTACGATCAGCCGAAATGAAGACAATAAGACCAATTGCAGGGAAGATACTACTGTAAAAATGGAATATCGATTTTAAAAAATATACACTGACAGACAAAAATATTGCATATATAATTAAATTTGAGTCTATTTTTGAAGAATATTTTTTTGTCTTGAAAATTTTAATCATTCTTATTACTAAGTAAGTTATGTTAAACCATGATACGTATATTCAGTGTCAAGTAACTTGCATACTAAAGAGCTACAATAAATTGGTCGAGAAATAAAAAATGAAGTACTCTGATTTTGATTATATATCATTTAATTAGAGAGAGAGACAATAACGACAATAGAATACTTTTTTACGGTAACGATGTAAGTACTTAGTATTTCCTCCTCTATCTCTAGTGATAGCATGCCTCTTTCTAGGCATGCTTTTCAGAAGATCTTGGATGATATTTTAAGGATGTCGGTTCCATTCTCCTGAGCAGCAATTACTAATTCTGTAACTGATTTTGGAGCTGGACTTTTTGCTCGTATACATGGTGTCCCATACATGTTGTATGGGATGTGCATCAGAACTCAACTACAATGGGAAGGTCCGGATAAAATAAAACAGGGAATACATGACATAATATACCGAATAAAGACGTTGCCAAAACGTAAACAAGGAGTTGTTTATATAAATCCTCTTGCATAATATGCTGAGCCAAATGAAACCGAAGAAGGACCAGTCCTCCGACATAATATGAAAGATCACATACCGCCAAGTTTTGTTGAATACACGTCAAATTACGCAGAAAGAACGGCTGTAGCAGAATCTTTTTAGTGTTCCAGAAAACGCCCAGTGCCTTATCCAAGACCTTGACATGACTAAAGGAATCTTGTCCGTATTGAATAGGAAGTTCGGTCGCTGAGACGAGTTAGGAAATCAGCAGCCTGAAGCTGGAATTGTACTGCGATTAGAAGATGGTCCTCGATCTTTGCTGTATATGGTGACCAGTAAATCTTATACAAACAACAAGGCAAGCTACGAACATATGGTGTGCTCTATCTAATTTGAAGAAAATAGTATGTAATTATGATATCAAAAATTTGGCTTTATCAAAGATAGGCCATGCACTAGAAAAACTCGATTGGAAGATTGTAAGAAGTGTTCTTGAAAAGATCTACCGAGAAAACGGCGTACGAATTACTGTTTGTTGCATTAATCTGAAGAGGTCGTGTCTTTCAAAGACAGTAGACTGCTATTTCTTCTTAAGCACTATGTGCAGAGCTGGAGTGTCTTGAAGATTCTGTTACCCTGGACCTTCATTTGGAGTTGTTGATCGGGACAGTCAGATCTAAGGGGGAGCATTGTAACGAAAAAGTTAATTTCAAACCGAGTAAAAGTCGGTAGCAGAGTTTAGTACAGAAGTAAGGCCACACAATGAATAGAGAGGGGCGTATCTATCAATTCCTCGACATGACTAAAGGAATCTCGTCCGTATTAAATAGAAAATTTGGAAGAAAGTTGGAAGAGCACTGCGATTAGAAGACGGTTCTCGATCTTTGCTCTATATGGTGATTAGGTAAGTTTTATACAGACAAGGCAGGCTAGAAGAACATAAAATATGGAGCGCACTAACTAATTTAAGGAAAAACGTACGTAAATCTGATATCAAAAATTTGGCTTTACCAAAGATAGGCCATGCACTAGAAAATCTGAATTGGAAGATTGTGAAAAGCATGCTTGAAGTGATCTTCCACGAAACCGGTATATAAATGAGTGTGAGTTGCATTAATCCGAAGAGGTTTGGTCTTTCACAGTAGACTGTTATTTCTTTCTGAAGGGTGTATGCCGAGCTAGAGAGTCTGTTAGATTCCGACATCCTGGCCCTTCATCTAGAGTTGCTGATCAGGCGGCTAAGATCTAAGAGTGGAGCAGTGTAATGAAATACTTAATTTTGACTGACTTCAAATACTGGTTGCAACTCAATAGACTGATTATCGCGAAGTCTAGAGAATCGTCGCATTCTAGAGAAACCACCAAAAGCGCGACACGTGATGAATATGGATGGGCGTATCACTCCAGATTATTCTGGAGTAACTTATTTATGTATATAAAGAGGGATAATATTAGTTTAGTTTAGATAGTTATTAAGATTATTTTATTCGTAGGAGATTTTGACCGATAGAAAGCTACAGAAATAAAAATTAAAGTGATAATTTTTAATATTATCCCGTCGTCAAGTATATTACGTCAGATGCCCTTCGTTGCTACGAAAAAATACATTCAGTGACATTAATGAAAATTACTGTTTTAAAAGTTATAAAAGTGATGACTTTCAACCGTCAAATATTTATAACAACTGTGTGTTTAACTGTAGTAATTTGTATTTACATAAATAAAATTTTGGTTTTGAATAGTTTTATTCATGAAATAATCGCAGGAAATTACACTCGATCTCTAAAATTATTATCGAATTGTTTCCCTCGTGCCACTTTGACATAATTTCACTCCCCTGCTGGTCGTGAAATTAAAGCTGCCAAAGTGTCACTAGGGAAAAATTCGATAATTTTAGAGCTCTTGTGCAATTACTACTGATTATTTCATTCATAGAAGATTCTGACCAATAGAAAGCTACAGAAATAAAAATTAAAATGATAATTTTTGATAATATCCCGTCATCAAGTATATTACGTCAGATGCCCTTCGTTGCTACCAAAAAAATACATTTAGTGACATTAATGGCAATTAATGTTTTAAAAGTTATAAAAGTGAGGACTTTCAACCGTCAAAAATTTACAACAACTGTGTGTTTAATTGTACTATGTAATTTGTACTTACATAAATAAATTACAATAAAATTTTGGTTTTGAACAGTTTTATTCATGAAATAATCGCAACAAATTGTACTCGATCTCTAAAAATATTATCGAATTTTTGCCCTCGTGACACTTTGACATAATTTCACTCCCCTTCGGGTCGTGAAATTAAAACTGTTAAAGTATCACTCGGGAAAAATTCGATAATTTTAGAGCTCTTCTGCAATTACTACTGATAATTTTGAACTATAAACTTGTAAACAAACAGTCTTATAATAATATAACTCCGAACTGTCAGTTTTGTTTAGAATGTTTGTTTAGAATGTTTGTTTATAAATAATATCATAATTCAATTCAAGTCTCTTATCAATAACTTAACAACGCCACGCGTAATTTTCACGCCACATTAAATAATTTGGTATGACAACTACAAATTTCAATGACAACGCAGACGTTCGGATACAATTAGCGTCTCTTTGCAAAGACAATGACGTCGACTTTGCAAAGTAACAAGACACTTACTCAACACACACACACTACACATTACACCTGACTTAGTGATAAGTTATTCAATTACGTGGCTAAAGGTTCTAGTTCTAAACCAAGGCCAGAATCAGAAAAAAAAATCTACAAATTTCAGTTAATTTAATATTAAAAATAAATCATCTCATAACAAATAACTTCTTTGGAAGTATTTCAAAGCGAACCGCCACAGAAATAACTAATTACCAGAAATATTCCAAAAATGATAACCCCAATGTTTCCCCTTTTATTCCGTTTCTGCTGCAAAGCGGGAAATGGATACTACCAAGTTGTAATCCAGAGATTAGCAAGGAGCGTGTCGCAACAAAATATGTTCGGTTTTTAATACCATTTATTCAGGATTGTACCTGAATATGTCGACCACCTTAAGTCAAGAATGAACAACATTCATGAACTTGCCGGAAAACACATCCAGGTACTAGCCAGTGACAGAATTAAAGATCAATATGATTCCCGATGCAACAATTAAAACTTCGGCGTATGTGATCTTGTCTGGCTTGATTATCTACAACTAATCCTCACCTTTTAAGAAGTTGCCAAAAGGTAAACCAGAAGTTGTTCATACGTCTTGCATCATGTGCTAGACCAAATGATACAGAAGAAATAAGAGTCCTCCCATATATGAAAAAAATAACTGAAACCCAAATTTAAATAAGGGTATATCAAATTACGCAGAAAGAAAGAGTGCTATATTCGACGTGACCTGAGAAGTTCAGCAAGATCATTACAGTGTTCCAGAAAACATCTCTCTAGCACATTGTGTTAAAAATACCTCGACATAACTAAAAGTACCTCGTCCGTATTCAATATAAAATTTGGTCGCTTGGACGAATTATTAAGAAATCAGCAGCCTAAAGTTGGAAGAGCACTGCGATTAGAAGACGGTTCTAGATCTTTGCTCTATATGGTGATTAGGAAGTTTTATACAGACAAGGAAGGCTTCAAGAACATAAAATATGGAACGCGCTAACTAATTTAAAGAAAAACGTACGTAAATCTGACATCAAAAATTTGGCTTTACCAAAGATAGGCAATGTACTAGAAAATCTGGATTGAAAGATTGTGAGAAGCATGCTTGAAGTGATCTTCCACGAAACCGGTATATAAATAACTGTGAGTTGCATTAATTATTGTCGGCATAAAATATGTCGGTAGATTCCGACATCCTGATCCTTCATCTAGAGTTGCTGATCAGGCGGCTAAGATCTAAGAGGGGAGCAGTGTAATAAAATACCTAATTTTGACTGACTTCAAATACTGGTTGCAACAAGGCAGACTGATTATCGCGGAGTCTAGAGAATTGTCGCATTCTAGAGAAACCGCCAGAAGCACGACACGTGATGAATATGGATGGGCGTATCACTCCAGATTATTCTGGAATAACTTATTTATGTATATAAAGAGCGATAATATTAGTTTAGTTTAGATAGTTATTAAGATTATTTCATTCATAGGAGATTTTGACCAATAGAAAGCTACAGAAATAAAAATTAAAGTGATCATTTTTGATATTATCCCGTCGTCAAGTATATTACGTCAGATGCCCTTCGTTGCTATGAAAAAATACATTCAGTGACATTAATGACAATTACTGTTTTAAAAGTTATAAAAGTGATGACTTTCAACCGTCAAATATTTATAACAACTGTGTGTTTAACTGTAGTAATTTGTATTTACATAAATAAAATTTTGGTTTTGAATAGTTTTATTCATGAAATAATCGCAGCAAATTGCACTCGATCTCTAAAATTATTATCGAATTGTTTCCCTCGTGCCACTTTGACATAATTTCACTTCTTCTGGTCGTGAAATTAAAGCTGCCAAAGTGTCACTAGGGAAAAATTCGATAATTTTAGAGCTCTTGTGCAATTACTACTGATTATTTCATTCATAGGAGATTCTGACCAATAAAAAGCTACAGAAATTAAAATTAAACTGATAATGTTTGATAATATCCCGTCGTCAAGTATATTACGTCAGATGACCTTCGTTGCTACAAAAAAATACATTCAGTGACATTAATGGCAATTAATGTTTTAAAAGTTATAAAAGTGAGGACTTTCAACCGTCAAAAATTTATAACATCTGTTTGTTTAATTGTAATATGTATTTTGTACTTACATAAATAAATTACAATAAAATTTTGGTTTTGAACAGTTTTATTCATGAAATAATCGCAACAAATTGCAAATAATTGCAACAAATTGCACTCGATCTCTAACATTATTATCGAATATTTGCCCTCGTGACACTTTGACATAATTTCACTCCCCTTCGGGTCGTGAATTTAAAACTGTCAAAGTGTCACTCGGGAAAAATTCGATAATTTTAGAGCTCTTCTGCAATTACTACTGATAATTTTGCAATATAAACTTGTAAACAAACAGTCTTATAATAATATAACTCCGAACTGTCAGTTTTGTTTAGAATGCTTTTTTAGAATGTTCGTTTAGAATGTTTGTTTAAAAATAATATCATAATTCAATTCAAGTCTCTTATCAATAACTTAATAACGCCACGCGTGATTTTCACGCCAGATTAAATAATTTGGCATGACAACTACAAATTTCAGTTAATTTATATTAAAAATAAATCATTTCATAACAAATATCTTCTTTGGAAGTATTTCAAAGCGAACCGCCACAGAAATAACTAATTACCAGAAATATTCCAAAAATGATAACCCCAATGTTTCCCCTTTTATTCCGTTTCTGCTGCAAAGCGGGAAATGGATACTACCAAGTTGTAATCCAGAGATTAGCAAGGAGCGTGTCGGAACAAAATATGTTCGGTTTTTAATACCGTGCATTCAGGATTGTACTTAAAACGGATGATATGCTTGTTGGTCTTTTATGGGAACGGATAAAAATATTAGAGTGTAATATGTACGAATAATATCGTATAAGGTAGCGTATTACAAACAAATACTGGTTACAAAAAGCACTACATTTCTCATCGGATATAATAAATTACATATTTATATAATTACATATTCTAATTATACATATACATACAATACATTATAACTACATAATATAACAACAACACAAACATATCAAATGGAACTATCCAGATTTAGCACTGGAACAGTCCCTCTAAGGGTAAAATTCACTCATCCCAGATACCTATATAGGGCACTCAATGAGGGCATTTGGCTCCGAATACCATCCTATTACGTCCATTTACTTGGTATTTTCACAGTAAGTAGGGAATAGCTCAAGAAACAAAGTCTACTCCATGCAGATCTGCTCTTTTATTTTGGGGGTGGTTCCCACCCCTTCTCGGGGTGAAAAATGTTTTGTTTAAAATAGCCACGGAAGAGGCTAGAGAACCTAATTTTATGCAAAAACTGTTCTATAATAATTTTTTTAAAACTCAATACTTTTTGAGTTATTCGTGGTTGAAAATTGGCCATTTTCATTGGAAAATTACACCATTTCGGACGGATTTTTGGGAATACCTTAAAAACTATGCATCTACCAAAAAAACTATATAAAATATTTCTGTAGGTTATAAAAAAAAAGAGATTCGTTCCTTCATAAATATTCTAGTTAAAATACAAAGAAGGATATGGTAGGTAAGAAGAGTTTGTTTTTTGCTGCATGCTCAAATCGGTTTATTCAACTTGAAATAGCAGAGAAACTGTCGATTTTAGGTGTATAATGACAAAATAACTTTTTTAGGGCTTGAAAAGACCTTTAAAATAGGCAATACTACATTACGGTCACATTTAAACTAAGCGAGATATTCTGCAAAAAATTTGATGACATGTATTTTGAGAAGAAACATATACATATATTTACCTTCTCATCCATCAGAACTTAAATACATCGTTTTTCTTCTACAATACTTTTTATTATAGTGTTTTTCCTATGTTCAAAAAGTTGGACTGGATTAAAATGAACTGTTTTTGAGAAAAATAAGATTAAATTATAGAGCGCATTTTTAAAATTTCTTAAAAATCTTCCTTTTCCTCCATGTAACTCGAAAAATATAAGAGATACAAAAAAAAGACAACACACAAAAATGTAGGGCTTTTTCAGATATAAATTTTCTTTTTATTTTTCATTACTGTATCTCTTATTATTTTCAAGTTACATGGAGAAAAAGGAAGATTTTTAAGAAAATTTAAAAATGCGCTCTATAATTTGATCTTTTTTTTTTAAACCATTCATTTTAAACCCTTCCAACTTTTTGAACAATGACATAACACTATAATAAAAGGTATTGTAGAAGGAAAACGAAGCATTTACATTTTGGTGGATGGGGGTTAAAATGACTCCTTATTTTTTCTTAAAATACATTAGTTATCAATTTTGTTTGCAGCATATCTCGCTTAGTTTTAATGTAATGGACCGCTTTTCAAGCACTACAAAAGATATTAGTAACATTATACACCTAAAGTTGACCGTTTCTCTGTTATTTCAAGTTGAATACACCAATTTGAGAATATACCAAAGAACAAACTATTTTCACCTACCATATCTCTTTTTGTATTATAACTAGAAGATCTATGAAGCCAAGTGTCTCTTTGTGTTTTTTATAACCTACAAAAATGTGTAATATAGTTTTTTAATTAGATGCATAGTTTTTAAGGTATTCGCAAAAAACCGTTCGAAAAGGTATTATGTTTCAATGAAAATGGCCAATTTTCAATGAGTTTTAAAAAAAAATATATAGAACAGTTTTTGTTTAGAATTAAGCTCTCTAGCAAATTCCGTGGTAATTTTAATCAAAAATTTTTCCACCCCTAGGAAGGGGTGGGAACCACCCCCAAGATAAAAGCACACATCGGCATAGGGTAGACTTTGAATTAGGAGATAAGTAGAGGCTAGGCCCAAAATTTCATTAAAATCCATGCAATCGGATTGAATTCGAAGGTAATATTATATTCTTGCTCCCATTGACTGGCGTATTTCTCGAAAAGCCAGTTTTTATCGAGATATTTTAAATATTTGTCAAATCCACCAACTATTTGTATATAATACATGGTTAAGTACGCATATAGAGACCTGGTAGTAATATGAAAATTTATTTATATATGTATTTTACATTTTTAGGTATATTTTGAACCATATTAAACAAGAAGCCATATCTCGATAAAAGGTACCTTATCGAAAAAATACTAAGAGTTAAAAAAGTTTTAAAAATACTGTGTTTAACTAATGGTACCGCAGTGATTGAACGTACACAAATATTTGGGGGGTTTAAAACAATGAAACCTTCATAAATTTTTTATGTAAACACATTACAAAAGAAGCCGCATCTCGAGAAACTGGCTTATCGAAAAAATACTAGAAGGCAAAAAAGTTTTAAAAATATTGTTTTTAATGTATGGTAGCACAATAATAATTTAATTGGACCGTATACAAAAGTTTGGGGGGAGGGGTTTAATGGAACAAAACCCCATAAAATTTTTATGTGGTGTAGAAATTTCACCGCTGTTTTTTTAAGCTTATGCTTCTTCGATAAAAATGCCACATATCCATTTTCAATAAGAAATCTCTAAGAGTTTTCGACATATGAAAAAAAATCCATTTTCATTTTGTAACTTCAAAGGACTGTAACTTTTGTTTGTCATATTTGTACTGAGGTAAGTTAGGCTCAATCAACCTATTTTTGACCCCAGAATCTGTGGTATAATTTATGACCAATCTTTTAGGGACACCCTGTATATTAATTCTGTGAAAGCATACCGATCATTTTAATATTTTTATTTTGACCTGTAGAAGAGTTTATTTTTACTTTTATTTATTTTTTTAAGTAATGTTATCACACAAACTTATAACAATAGCACAAATAAAAAAACTTTAATTTTTTGTGCGTGTCTGCCCAAGAACCGTCTCTGGTAAACAGCAATAAGCTATGCTCTTCGAGTAGGAATTAGTAGTAAACCGGGAAATCAGGCCTCCCGATGGGGTTGTTGTGCCTTTTTACGCAACTTGAAGAACGCACCCACTCATTTAGCTTCTGGTTTTCCGGTAACAAATTATCTGCAAGAAGTTTTCGTGAAATTTAAACGGCACTTCTGGGAAGGATATGTTTGTAGACTGTAGACAAAACGCCAGCTGTAGTAATGATTTAAGGAATAATTTTTAACTGTTAACATATTCCTAGATTTAACAAATTTAAAGATGGTATTTAAAAATAAAACTTCAAAAAATATTCAAATAAAGTACAAATTCTCCAGAACGTTTTCGGCTTAGTCAGATCATCGTCAGTGAAACATTCTACTTGTAGTTGAAAGTAGCCCACTTTATCTTTGTTAAAACATTTGTTTATGATATTAAATTATAAAATTTAATTGACACTATGTTATTGGATAATAATTTTAAGGCAACATTTTATTTTAATTTTAAAGCTCTATTACGAATTACTAAGTAACTTAAGGGTTTCTTACGGTTAAGGGTATCTTACAATATAAATAATCTGTATTAATCAGGAATTTTATACCATCTATTCGGTAGTTGTCTTGTAGATTAAACTAGTGCAGTATGAAATATAGAAACATAGTAATAATGACAGAAAGACTGCAGAAAGTTGGTGAGTTAATGTAGAATAATAAAAATTCAACCAGCTGTGGAAGACTACTGTCAACGCTTTACCAGCTTAGTCACTTAGGGCCAATTTCTCATATCGAGTTCAACTCCAGTTTAACCTTAACTTCTAGTAAACATCAGTTTAAAGTCAAAATCGTCTTTCTCAATTCGCACGTTCAATCGATGGCAGTTTAAACTTGAACGATGCTTGAACGATGGAATTCGGCCGTTCAAAGATTTCAGAACTCAGTTCAGATGATTTCATGGACTACGCATGCGTTGTATTAACACGAAACGCTGTCATATTTTTGTTTTTATAATATTTATTTATAATTATTAAAATGACTATTTGATTATAAATACTTAAATTTAACTTTATTCAAAAACAGCATAAAAAAGGTAGTTCAAAATGGCGACAGTGTTTTACCTTTTGCCATCTATTGGCATTTCTCGAAAGCTGTAGAACGAGCGCTGACATGAACGTGCAATGAGAAATACATTCCAAACAAATCCGAAGATCACCGGTGAACCTGGTTCAACTGAACCATAGATTACCGCAGGTAAGAGAAATCGACCCTTAGTTGTAGGTTTGTCTTGACCTAATAGAAAAATTGAATAATTAGTTCTAGCATATTTTTAGTATTCTACTTAGCATAAAACAAAATAATGAATGGATACCTATTTAATATTAGACGAGGCAACGGAGCATTCAACTTAGGAATTTTTTTTGCAGTAAGATGAATCGTCATGCAACTTTTTGCATTCAATTCGGGAGAGTGTCAATAACGAAGAATGGGGAAAGAAAGAGAAGTGATATTTACTATAATTAAAAAGAGAAAGTTGGAATATTTAGGACAGATAATGAGAAACGGCAGTAAATACAGTATACTGAAAATAATCCTTTAAGGAAAAGTATTCGGAAAGTGAGGTATATGGAGAGAGAATATCATGGTTAAAGAACCTGAGGAAATGGTTTCCCACAACAAGAACTAATCTATTTAAATCATCAATTAATAGAACAATAATTATAACCAGAATGATCACCAATATTCGAAACGAATAGGCATCAAAAGAAGAAGACTTTCCTCTTTGATTGATGTTAACTTTATTTTTGATTATTCTGATAAGTAGTAACTGTTTGCTTACAAGAAAAACAATTTAAATGAAAATCCACTGCACCAACGGCAATGGGCGTATCAGGCAGGGAAATCAGGTGAAGCCGCCCTGCACAATCTGGTGTCGGAACTCGAAAGGAGTCTGCATCAGAAACAAGTCGCCCTTGCTGCATTTTTAGATATAAAAGGTGCATTTGATAATACCTCAATCGAGTCTATACAAAGCGCACTGGTGAGGAAGAAAATCAACAACACAAGATGCAAGTGGATTATTCAGATGCTTCAGAGCAGAATAATGTCCACAGATACGCATGAAGATACCACAAATCTGAGGGCAACTAAGGGATGCCCTCAAGGCGGTGTATTGTCACCGTCATTATGGAACATAGTTGTCGATGATCTGATTCATGGGCTAAGCGCCCAAGGAATCTGGGTCCAGGGTTTCGCAGATGATATCGTGATAGTAACTAGGGGAAAATTTCATAGCACTGTTGCGTATCAGATGCGATATGCCCTTCACTACATAGAGAACTGGTGTCTGAAAGAGAACCTCTCCGTGAACCCTTCTAAAACTAAACTGGTAGCCTTTACAAATAAGAGGAAGCTTACTGGACTGAGTGAGCTGAAATTATTTGGAGAGGTACTGGAAAGAACCAATGAGGTTAAGTATCTAGGATTCCCTGGTAACCCTGGATTCGAAACTCAATTGGAATACTCATATTACCAATATAACCAATAGGGCTAAGCGACTCTTCTGGAACTGCAGACGAGTTGTAGGTAAAACCTGGGGATTGAAACCAAAGGTGATGTGTTGGTTGTACACATCAGTGATACGACCGACAGTTACTTATGGGTCAGTACTCTGGTGGAGAAAGACGGCTTTGCAATTTTGTGTGATCACTCTTACCACCCTACAAAGACAAGCGCTTCTAAATATAACAGGAGCCTTGAATAGTACAGGAACGGCTTCATTAGAGGCTATCACAGGTCTCCCTCCGCTGGAATTGTATATTTGGCCGGTAGCCTTTATGACCATCCTGAGGCTCAAAGCAAACAATACTTGGAGGCCAAATTATGCATTGAACAGCCACACAAACATTACTGGGACTATACTTGAGGAATACATCTTTATGATGAACTTAGATATGATGACACCAGAACTAATCTTCACTGAGAAGATTAACACAATTATACCATCTAGAGAACAGAAAGTCCCAAACATTAATGGAGACTTAATATGGTTCACTGATGGATCTAAAACTGCCCATGGTACTGGATAAGGAGTCTTTGGGCAAACATGTAACTATAATAAATCTTACAGCCTAGGTCAACATACAACGGTATGTTCCAGGCTGAAGTTTTTGCTTTGGTGGCCTGCATTGCTGAAATCATTGATGAGGACCCTAAAGCTAAGAGAATCAACATTTAAACAGATAGCCAATCGGCTATTCTGGCTGTAAAGGACCCTCTCACCAAATTAAAACTGGTGAGAAACTGCAAAGATCTCCTCAATAACCTGGCAAAAGACAATAAAGTGTCTTTAATATGGGTGCCGGGTCATGAAGGGGTGCATGGGAACGAACGAGCTGATATGTTAGCGAAACAAGGCTCGAGAAAACTTTTGAAGGTCAGGAACCTTTCTGTGGCATCACTAAAGATGCTATGAAAAACGAGGTTCAGAAATGGCTGATAAAGAATCATCAAAATAAATGGAGAACCACTCAAGGGCAAATCCAGACTAAAAAAATAATCAAGAATATTGATAAAAAAACTCTCGAACAGTTTGATGAACCTCAATAAAAGAGAGATCAAAACGGTCACTGAAATGGTGACTGGACATTGTCGTTTAAGAAATCACCTATACAAACTAGGTAAGGTGAATGAACCATGGTGCAAAAAGTGCGAAATGGAAGAAGAAACTGCCATACACATACTATGCTATTGCAGTGTGCTAGGTGATGTAAGGCAGAACTTCACTGGTCAAATGAGGTTTGAACCAGAAGAGATCATAAAACTACCAATAAGAAAACTGTTGGCCTTCGTTGAGGCCACAGGATTTATTAAAGTTTAAGGAGAAGAACAGGGTTTGGTACAAAGGTCTTATGACCAAGTGCCAGAGACTAACGAGTCTCGCCTGAGTTAAGAAGAAGAAGAAGAACTGTTTGCTTACTGGTCTTTGTAACCCTTTTCCATCACAGAATTTTTCTTAACAAAATATTGTGAACATCTTCTATAAAAAATCTGTGATCTATCTGAATAGGTATTTGAAATTGTCTAAGTGCGTTCGCGGGTACAGCGGACAAATTGTCGCCGACAATTTCTAACCTCACTTAATATAAATAATACCGTCAAATAGATAAATATACAATGTACATTTACTTTTAATTAATAATAATAACTAAGTATTAAATTATACTAGATAAATATACCTTGTATATTTATCTATTAACGATATTACTTATATCATTTATAGTGAGCATGCGTTTTGTTTCTAATTTGTCGCCGACCAGTCGCCAACAGGCACCCGCGAACGCACTTATTATATAAGAAAAAGTTTACAATTCTACATCCCCTCTCGAAGGTGAGAAATATACATGCAAAATAAGACCGGAATTGGATAAAATAACTAATTCTTAAGAACTTTTGTTCCATAGAGTGTTTCAATACTTTTCGAGTAATTTGCGTGTGAATATAATATGTTTCATTTTTAACAAAAAAACATGTTTTTGGACAGTTTTTCGGAGATAACTCAAAAAGTAAGTATTTTATTGAAAAAAATATTCTTAGCAAAAATATAGCTTATATAAAATTGAAAAAAATAGTGTATGCATGAGGTCTGTAGACCCAGTAGAAGCAGAGTTGTAGCTAATGAAAAGTAGATTCGTCTTCGTCAAATTCCAAATAGAATATTTCAATGTGAAATATACCAAAAGCAGAGCACTCTTCGGGACAAATTCATTTCAACTTTTTTAAAGTGTTTGAAAAAGGTTTATTTTTGTTTAAAAAAAAAACTTCTAACATTAAAAGTAAGTGAGTTACGTTCAAAATATTGTTGGTCCCTCTTATTTTTGGTAAAAAAATCGCGAAATTCACCCCCTAATTAGCATCACAAATAAATTTTATCATTACCACTTAACAAGTTACTTTGCTTATGTATTATTTATACGATCTGTAAGTTTCATCGGTTCAAAGTACTTATTTGGGAAAAGCTGTAGTTAGGATGGCTTGAACGAGTAACTAATCATGAGGTTAGGTAAATTTTAAACAGCCATGGCCTAACCAATTTTTGTCTAACAAGAAAAAAATATCAAAAATATTCAGAAAAGCAAAACAAACATTTTTTTACTCTTTGAGATTTTTGGCATTACTAATAATTATTAAGTTATTTCCATAAAAATTCCATTTTTTTCAAAATAAAAAAAATGTTTTATTTTAAACTCAACTTTTTTCAAAAATGAGCACTTCGAACCAATGAAACTTATAAATAATACAAACAATCTATAAGCAAAGTAACTTGTGAAGCGGTAACGATTAATTTTATTTGGGTAGCTAATTAGGGGGTGATTTTCGCGATTTTTTTAGCAAAAAAATAAGAAAGTCCAGAAATATTTTGAGCGTAGATTACTTATTTTTAATGTTACAATTTTTTTTTTAAACAAAAAAAACACCTTTAAAAAAGTTGTAAAAAATTTTCCCTGAGAAGAGCTCTGTTACATAGTTCAGCGTCGGACGCTGAACAGTAAAGACGTGCCAGCGGAGCGGTGCAACAGCGAAGAGCAGCCGAACGAGGTGGGGGTAGCTTGACTGTGGACTTCTCAGTCCAGTTGCGGATGTAAGCGCAACACCAGTTGAGCGATACTCACTCTCCGAGGCGAGAAGGAGAGGCAAAGGCCGATTGACTGGATGCGGTGAAACTTAGGGAATTTGATTTTATTGGATTCTCTGAGACGCCGTAGCTAGACAACGGTTAGCGGAAAAAGCAAGACGGGCTCTACTTGAGCCCGTCACGGGATTTCTACTGTGCCTCCGTAAGGGTATCGACACTGCAAGGTGTAGTTCTTTGGAATCTACATCGGGCAGCCCCGGCCCCTAGGTCAGTAGAACGAGAACAGCAAGAGGATCCCGTACTCAGTTCTGTCTGAGTACGTGAACAACCGCGCCTTTGTGCAGGGAGCCAACCCTGAAGCCGACGTGGTGTCGGGCCAGTCGGCAGACAAAAAGGCTTCATCAAAATTAGATAAATCCGTCCCCAAACCCCAGATGAATCGAGCTAGATCTCGATCACCCCCCCGTTCCATGGCGCCTACCCCGCCAACTTATGAGGACACACGTAAAGTGGGTTCAAACGTGTTTCAGAGATTAAGTTCGGAAGAAAATGATGGATACTCGTCCGTGGACGAGAACGCAAAAACCGATGGTTTTAAACTCCCCAAGAGCGAGATAAAGAAGGAAAAGTCAAAAAAAAAGAAAGAGGAGAAAAAGAAAGAGAGCGACAAGAAAGAAAAGGAAAGCTCGGAAGTAGAGGCCATGGAGGAAGAAGTTCCCGATGAGGCAGGCAGAGGTACGACCAAAAGAGCACGGACATCAAAATCGGAGAGCGAAGATGAACCGAGAGACAAAGTAGCAATCCTAGAAGAAATAATAGAAACGATGAGGGCCAGGTTTCTAAATGCCGAAGAACAAATGGCAAAGAAAGAAGAAGAAAACGAGCGACTAAGAGCTGAACTCCGGAAGATGACAAACCGATTGGACGACCTGTTGACAGAACAGAAAGAAACAAGAAAACTCATGGAACAGATGCAACAACAGCTACAGCAGATTAAACCGAAGCCACAGCCAGCCTCTGAAGTGAAGAACCCACAGCCAAGCCCTGAAGATAAAAAGCAAAAACCAACTGCTGAAGAGAGATTAAAAAATATCCGAAACGAAGCTAAACCAAAAAACAAAGAAGATTTCCCAGCGCTGAAATCACCGATTTCAAAGGAAGAGGCGACGGCATGGGAACTCCAAGCAGGCAACGCTATGAGGGCAAAGTCTCCCCAGATGCAAGACACCCCCAACCTGCCCCAAGGATCAGTTTCCCCAATCCATCCAGCTACGAGCGCAGGTGGCGACACGCCTGCCCCGAGACGTCCCAGTGTCTCAGAGTCAGAAAGTCGGATGGAAACAAACGAAGACGAAGACACCGCTGTGTTGCCTGAACAACAGGTAACACATCACCGAAAACCGCCTGTAATAAAATTACAGAGCGTGAGCGAGACAGGGGCCATCCTCAGCATCGCCCAAAAGAAAAAAATAATCACGATAAACAAAATCTCCAGGAGCGTTAGGGAAACCCTCATTCAAGCAAAAAGCCCCGAAGATTACAGAAGCATGGTCAGGATAGTGGAAGACTATGCAAAAGCATACGACGCAAAAGACAAAACCAAAAGGCTACAATGGATAGCCTTCCCGTTAGACGAGGATAGAAAACCCAGAGTGGTTTTAAGAGGGTTACCAACGAACACCACAGAAGAGACAATAAAAGACGAAATGGCAGCACAATATAACATTGTCTGCCATTCGGCGAAAAACATGTCCACCAGAGCCGGTCCCAAGAGACAGCTTCCGATGTTCGTCCTGACTCTGGACCACGAAGACGTTGAGGGTGCAAAGCGGATAACCAACCTGTGCCATATGAAGGTCGTGGTAGAGGACCTACGAAAGGCAAACGGACCAACGCAGTGCTTTAACTGCCAGGGCTTCCATCACGCCCAAAACGCTTGCCACAAAGACCCAAAGTGTGTTAAGTGCGTTGAAGACCACCAAACAAAAGAGTGCAAACGTGTCAGAGATGTCAAAGCAACTTGCGCAAACTGCAAAGGCAGCCATCCAGCGAGCTACAGAGGATGCCCTAGGTGCCCAATATGGGGAAGACCACCGCCAAGGAGGCCACAACACCAACAAGCACAACAACAAAGACGACCACAAGCAGCCGGGGTTTCCTACGCCCAGGCCACACAAAACGCGCAAAACACCACAGCGATCCCAGACGAAGACTACATAGTCAGAATAGTGACTAGGGTAGTCAGAGAGGTGATATTGGGCACCAGGGAGGCACAGAAGTAATGGTGACAGAAAGGGGATACTTGAGGATAGGTTCCTGGAATCCAGGCGGTATTTCAACCAACCAAAACATCCTAGATGAACTCGTCAATAGATACGAGATGGACATCGTAGCAATACAGGAAACCAAGCTCACTAACAACTTCAACCTAAAGTTTCCTGGGTACGATGTTTACAGGAACGACCACACAAGAAGATCAGGAGGAACGGCCATACTAGTCAAGAAGGGAATTAAACACACAAGATTCACGACTCCACCACTAGTAAACATGGAGGCAACAACGGTAGAAGTGAAAATGAGGCAAGGCGCAGTCAGAATAACATCAGCCTACGTAAGACCGCAAGACCCATTAATGGACGAAGATCTAGAGGCGTTCCTAAACATCCCAGAACCATCAATAATAATAGGAGACCTTAATGCAAGATCCCCCAACTGGAATGATAGAGCTACGAACCGAAACGGAAGATTATTAAACAGTTACATAGAAAACAACGAAGATACAGTGGCAATGGGCCCAGAAGATCCAACACACTTCCCAGGAAATGGACTTCCCACCCACATAGACATCGAACCACAGATCACAACCCCATTCTACTAGAAATAGGAACATGGGAAGAAACAAACAAACCGAAGAGAACTAAAAAGAAAATAAAGTGGACAAATTACAAAAGACTAGTTAGTGAAAGAATAAATATAGTACCAATTCTAACCGACTCAGAACAAATAGAAGAAAAAGTCCTAGAATTAGAAAACATCATACAAGAAGCAATCAGAAACAGCACAACGGAAGAAGAAGTCGAGATTCACACGGGAAGGTTCAAAGACATAACACAAGAAATAAAAGATCTTATAAGGGAAAAGAACAGAGCGAGGCAAATAGCCAGAAGAACGAGAAACAGAGTAGACAAAACCTGGGCAAATACACTAAATAGAGAGGTGAAGACGGCTCTTCGACTACACCGCAGCAAAAAATGGGAAAACTACGTACAAGAGATGGAAGAAACAGACTCAAACATGAAAAACGTCTGGAAGCTTCAGAAAATGCTAAAAAGCGATAGAAAACCCATCCCCCCATTACACGGAGTAAACGGCATAGTATACTCCATAGAAGAAAAAGCTGAGGCGATGAGGTCCACACTCGAAAGTGAATGCAGGCTAAACTTCCATGTAGACGAAGACGATGACTTCTTGGAAGAAGTAGAAGAGCAAGAAGAGGTACCAGAGGATCCGGAAGACATTATTCCCCCAACATCACCGGAAGAAATTAACGAACATATAAGAAACAGTTCTCCGAGAAAAGCGCCTGGTCTAGACCAAATATCAAATAGAGCTCTGAAATACCTTCCCAGAAAAGCTATAGTGTATTTTACAAACATAGTGAACGCTATACTCAGATATAAAAGATTCCCAAACAGATGGAAAGAGGCCCATGTCATCATGATCCCAAAACCTGGCAAAAACCACACGTTCCCGCAGAACTACAGGCCAATCAGCTTACTCCCAGCTATCAGCAAGATAGTGGAAAGAATCATCCTCAGCAGACTGCAAGCGGAAACAAATAGATTAGAGATAATCCCTGAAGCTCAATTTGGATTCAGAGCAGAGCACTCCAGTGAGCTACAAGTACTCAGACTAACTGAGTACATAGCAGCTGGTTTCAATGATAAGCAGTACACTGGAGCGGCATTCCTGGACGTAAGCAAAGCTTTCGACAGAGTATGGCATAAGGGGCTCATTTATAAAATGCGAGGATATGGGTACAGCGGGGCGATGACGAGACTGATCTCTTAGTACTTGGGCGACCGGAGTTTCAGGGTTCGGATAGGACAAGTCCTGTCCGAGCTCGGGAGCCCGGAAGCTGGAGTGCCACAGGGAGCGGTCCTGTCACCTCTGCTGTACACAATATACACCGCTGACGTACCTAGAACACCAGGGACCCTAATGAGCCTCTACGCCGATGATACAGCGATAGCGGCCAAACACAGAAATGTAGAAATAGCAGTGACCAACCTGCAAACAGCGTTAGAAGACATCGAGGAATGGAGTATAAAATGGAAGATAGCCATCAACTCAGAAAAGACGCAAGCGGTACTATACAAGAAGGGAAGACAACAGCCAGAAGAACAGCTGACAGTGCAGAACACCCCCATCGAGTGGAAAAATGAAGCTAAATACCTAGGTGTCATCATGGACAAAGGATTAACCTTCCAAAGACATGTAGAAGCCACAGTCCAGAAGGCCAACATAGCGAGAGCAACATTAAGAGGACTCACAGGCAGAAAAAGTAAACTAAGACTAAAAACAAGGTTAAGATTAATAAACAGCATAATATTACCGGTATTAACATACGCATCTCTCGCATGGGGCCAAGTATGTAACACCCACAAAAAGAAGATACAAGCGGTCCATAACAGCAGCTTAAGAGAAGCAGCCAGAGTCCCAAGATACGTAGCAGAAAGATTCCTGTTCAGAGAACTTCAACAGGTGAGAGTCACCGAAATGATGACAGACAAGGCAAGGGTCAAATTCGCGGAACTGGAGCACCACCCAAGTCACATACTGCGAGAGATGCTAGGGTACGATGCGTTCCACCGATGGAAGCACAAACGTCCAAAACAGCAAATATTGTGAAATGGGAAAAATAGTGAAAACAGTGAACGGTTCGTAGTTCGAAAACAACAAGTGCCGAAGATAACGTAACACACGTAGGTTCAATACCACGATCACCTCAAGGTAAGACAGTAATAGAAAATTACAGAAGGGCGTAAGCCCCCAAAAAAATATATAAAATACAAAAAAGGCGTAAGCCCCCAAAAAAATATAAAAAACCAAAAAACACTCAAAAAAAAACTCGAGCAACAAGTCATTGGACAGAGCTCAATGGGGCTCGGTACAATGACTTGGGGCCCAAGCAAGCAATTTTAGTTTCCGCGGATAAGTAAGTAAGAAGATAAAGGCACAGAGCGCTTCACGCTGGCCTAGTTTTTTTGCATTCGATTAGGGTACCACATGGAATCTTATTACCCAGGATTCCATTGTGAAGAGCACTTGGCTACGATAGTTGTGCCCCCATCGCGCATCAGCGTGCTATGGGGGGGAAAGGGATGGCCTGGGGCATTGGAGCGAGGTGGGGTGATCCCTGTTCATACTCGGGTCAAAACACCTCGCTCCAATGAATTGTTACACCCGAATGTACTTTTTCGATAGGGTGGACACATCCCACAGGTTGGTTTGAATCAAATTGCTTGCTTGAGAGCTCTGTTTTGGATTATTTCAAATTGCAATACTCGATTTGGAATTTGATGAAGAAGAACCTACATTTCATTAGCTACAACTCTGCTTCTACTGGGTCTACATACCTTATAAATACACCATTTTTTAAAGTTTTTTATAAGGTATATTTTTGCGAAGAATATTTTTTCCGCTAAAATACTTACTTTTTGAGTTATCTCCGAGAAACTGTCCAAAAACATTTTTTTTGTTAAAAATGAACTATTCACTCGCAAATAACTCGAAAAGTATTAACTTGGTGAAGAAACTCTATAGAACAAAAGTTACTTAGAATTAGTCATTTTATACAATTTCGGACGTATTTTGAACGTATATTTTTTCACCCCGAGAAAATGTTTTTCATTCCGTATTTCCGAATTTTTGTAAAATGGTGGGGATGTAGAATTGTAAACTTTTTCTTATATAATAATAGATAATTTCAACTACCTATTCCCAAATTTTGATCCTTCCTTTATTTTTTTGGAGGTTTTCGTAAAACTTTGCGTTCCCTGATCGGGCAATCTCTGATGTTTCGCGGCGATGGTTTTTATTTCTTTTTATACCCCTTTTACCTTCTATCCTGCCTTCTATTATCTGGAGCTGCTCAAACTCCCTATGACGCATTATGTGACCTAGATATGACGTTTTTTAATTTTGATAGTATGTATTAACCGGATGAGGACGTTTGTTCAGTAAAAGGGCTAGGACAGTTCGGCGTATTTTCCCATGTAAAATCCCATAAGAAATCGCCAAGGTCCATTCTGCCCATTTTTGTCTCATTTTGCGCAAAGCTGACTACAGGCTGACTCGACGCTGACTCGACCTGACTACCCTGGTAACCCTGGTACCTGGTACCCTGTAGATTTAGCGTCGAGTCAGGTCGAGTGGGCGTCGAGTGAGGTCGAGTCAGCGTCCAGTCAGGTCGAGTCAGCCTGTAGTCAGGTCGAGTCAGCGTCGAGTCAGCCTGTAGTCGGCTTTGCGCAAAATGAGACAAAAATGAGCAGAATGGACCTTAGCGATTTCTTATGGGATTTTACATGGGAAAATACGCCGAACTGTCCTAGCTCTTTTACTTTGTTCATTATATTCAGTACTTCTTCATTCGTAGTTCTACTGGACAGCTTTTTCTTAACATTGGGCGATACATCAACATTTCCAATTAATTCAATTTGTTGACGTCATGCTGTTTTGATGTCCAGGTCTCACAGCCATATTATAGTAATAGAGACCACACATAAGAGGTCAGTGTTCTCAATCTTATTGTGACTAATAGCTTGTGGTTACAGAGCAGTTTACTCATGTTCATCAAAACAGATTTGGCATTTAAATGCGTCTTCTAATTTCTTTTGAGTGGTCTATTTGACTACTTAGCTCTCTGTCCAGATATTTGAATTTTTGGGAACTCTCAAGGGTGATAAAATTTATTTGTATATTGGGTGAAATTTGTTCATGGTGGTTTTTGTGGAATATCATATTTTTGGTTTAGAAAAAATTAATGTTTAAGCCCAGACTGTGATAATTATTCTTCTGATAATATATTTTCATTAATGTTTTTAGTTAGTCCTGTTTGAGGTAATACTGCGGTATCCTAATTTCAATATATTCGCATTTGTTTTTGTTGTTTGTATTTGTAACATTAGTATCTTGCCTGCGAAGAGGACATGTTCTACTGCTTTATGTAGCTACTTCGTCACAATCATTTCTACACCATTTTTGTGCTTTAACCCGGTACCTGCCACGTGGCTTTGCAAGGCGCCAACTGCCACGTGGGGTGCTCACAGCACCCCTTAAAAATTTTCTGTGATCTACTTGTTTAAAAAAACAAAATAATGTGTTGAGTAACACAAGAATATAAAAAAACATGTTTTATTAACTTATTAGCCACTAATATGTTATGAAAGTTAAAAAATAAAATGAAAAATGTGTTATAAGCAAATTAGCAAGTACCAAGCCATAATAAATGAAGTCAAGTAAAATATCTAGAAAAATTAAGATTTAGTGAGTAAATAGTCTATATTAATAATTAAAATCAGTTATTGCAATAAAAAAATGTAAATTTGACCTGTTTATCAAAAATACAAAAAAAAAAAATTAAAACGTAAAGTACCAGATGATGACACCCCAATTCGACTTTAGAGCTACAAGTCGGAATGACACTAAATAACCACTTCAAACACTAACACATATATGCTATATAATATTATAGAAAGCTACGATGACGCACAGCCTGGTTACCAAACTTGAAATACCAAATATTTGGTAAAAATGTGTTATGGGGTGCTGGTAGCACCCCACGTGGCAGGTGCCGGGTTAAACTGCCTTCCCGGTGAATAGTATACTATGTGATCGTCTATAGTTAGTTTTCCAGACCTTAGACATCTTATTTCACTTATTCAAATGATATATTTAAGCGCTCCATTTATGGTAGCGAAGCCAAGTGGGGATTTTTGCAGTAACTCAAGAGCGTCAGATTATCATACGGGGAGAACCCTGGTACCCTGTAGATGTACCCTAAATAATATATTAACTCTAAACACAGAGGAGTTCGTTAAGGGTGAGGGGGTGAAAAAAAATCTATCCTTAGAAAAACTCGAAATCGTCAGATTAACATAAGGTAAGTTAACCTTTAACTACACGCGCTGGCGTATTTTGTACGCCAGATATAAGAATTCTACTGCAAATACATTTAAAAATTTAATTTTTGACCTTGTTTATCTCTCTGACCTATCACTGGTATGTGCTTTACAATTTGGTTTTAGTTTCGTTATTATCGGCGTTCTGGGAAGATAGTAATTTACATTTTATTATTGGTTGTTTCCGGTGGTGGACAATATACGCCACGAATATATTAATATAAGTAGTATTATAAGACCATATTTCAATTGTTTTTTAGTCATTATGGCACAAAATATATTTTTCTTTATAAACAATATTTTTCTCCTGTAAAAAATCACATCTTAAAAAAATTTTATTAGTAATTTTATTTTTCTACGACCGTTTAAAAACATGCTCATTATTCGCTATTTTTTCATAGAAAATAGCACTCATTACTGTACCCGTGAGTAATAATTCATTACTCATGGGCTGAAGTTACTCACGGGTCATTACTCACGGACTGAAGTTAGAGTCAAGTGACGCATGCCACTTTTAATATTAATCGTATATAAACTGCAAATAAAATTACTTAAACTTGCTTATTTAATACAATAATTTTAATTTATATCAATAATTAATTTCAAAAAATTTTTAAAGGAATTTTAACTGTAACAATGTCAGTATATTTTTTACGTTTATATCTTGTTTACTAAAAATTTTGACGTTTATTATTTATTTTAGTGACAGTGACATTAGCTCATTTTATTTATGTTAATTGGAATTTATAACTAATATTGTGTTTATTTTTCAAGTTATATTGTGTTAAATATGTTATAATATATTATGTATAGTTATATTATTATATTAGATATAGTTAAATGTAAATATACATTATAACAATTGAAATACGTCCACCGACAACAGCCTGTTACGGTTTCACTAAATAAATAATAATTACTTACTACTATTTTTATAAAACTTTATTTTATTCCACAGTTAAATATAAAAATATAACCAATCAATTAAAATTGTTCTTCTAAATCCTGTTCTTCCATGGTTAAGCACCTAAAACAAAATAATAGTTCGTTAGTATGGTAATATTTTATCTAATCTCATTAAATAATATATAATAATAATATACTAATATTTCTATATAATAATAATATCTAGTTGCCAATTTAATTTAAGTAGTAAACTGGTAAATTGTCTCACATAGGTTAGAAACCACGTAGGTGTAGGCCATTTTTGAGAAGAAGATTTAACTACTCCCTCTCAAATCTAGACATTTCTCGCGCCACTTTCTTTTCCAAAAAAAAATAGGAAGCTGATCATCTTGCACGTTGTGCTAGCGAATTTTAGCGGATATTTGATAGCTTCCTAGGATCTCGAGATAGACAATTATTGAATTATCTTAAAGGATAAAATAATCAACTGTTGTTGGATTTGTAGTCTACTCGAAATTACCACTAATAAGGCCATACTACACCTCTGGTAAGATAACCTCTATTCTGCCTATAGTTTTAGTTATAACTTTTATTACCTGCTTTTAGGCCTTTTTATTTTTGTCTTCCTTCTACTTCTGTACTCCAACTTGTAAATGCTGCCTGCAACTTCATGATCCACAAGTAGATAATTAAATATAGCCTAGGAGACGTAAGCTCGAACTCTTCATACCGTTCCAGGGTATTTAGTGTACAGGCAGAACAACAAGGAGCCCTACACTTCATTACCAACAACCAAGTAAGCTCTTTCCATTTTCCTGCGCCAAACAGAAGTAACTAAAACCAAAATATAAAGATTCACCAATACAGGAATATACTTATCAAAGATAAATATATAAATAAATACTCAATTTAATACTTACTGTGTAAACAAACGTATCGATACGATTTGGGCATTCTATCAGCTCTTGTTTTCTTATATTGTATATATTTTTTATCATATTTAATAACATTCACAATAATTAAAGTTATATTCTCGCTGGTATTAAGATTCCATCTCGCTGTATATGCATCGTAACATCCATCCTCTTAATTTAATAAATTTTAACCTATCACAGTCCTAAATGTTTGTTTTATTTTGTTTTATTCGAGCTAGCTGGTAAATAAACAAACAAACAACTTTCCAGAACCCATATCGCTAGCAGTTCTGCCTATCAGCAAAACCGTGTAGCAAGCCATTTCCTATTTATTAGATTAATTGACAGTAGGTACAAATTTAAGCTTATAATTTTTCGGAAACAAATAGAACTTATATTGACTATTTCTAGTTGCATTTTTACAATGAATAATAGTTTGGTAATAGTAGGCAACCAATTATTCAGCCACGCACCAGGGTTAAATAGCATTTAGGTATTCTTGTAAATTATTAGGTATAATTTAAATCTTGAGTAGTTCATAATTAAATTTTTTACTAATTAAAATAAAAAAGGTCGTAGAAAAAGTATAGTATTCTACTCGCATGTAATGCCTATTACTCACTCTGATGAATTACGACACTCGCCTACGGCTCGTGTCGCAAACTTCATCATCGTGAGTAATAGCCATCATTAAATGCTCGTTGAATAATATACTATTTTCATGAAATCCAGTTATTCCATGATTTCAGTTATAAATCCCAATTGGCTTACTGAGAAGGAACTCCAAGTATTCACTGATGCCGAATAAGGTTTATACAAACAACTAAGTGTATTTTTTCAAAAGAAAAATAAACAAATTCGCTGTTTTTAAATGTAATTTCTTGTGGCGTATAAAGTACACCACGCGTGTAGTTATGTTATAACTTTATGCACGGGTAGTTAAAGGTTAAGTGGTGCATGCAAAACAATGTATATTTCAAAAATCTGACGATTTGGGTGGGGCGTAAGGAAATGGGTGAGTCACAAAATTTCACAAGACAAAAGCGAATATTTCGCGAAAGGAACGATAGATCTAATAACTAAAATATACGTACTCAATATTTGCAGAACATCTCTCGGATGATACCAAACACGACTGCCCATGGAGAGGGGTGGGGGGTAAATTTAAATTTATAAACACGAATCCCGCCATATTTCGCGAAATGAACATCAGATCAAAAAACTGAAAAATACACTTATTCAATATGTTTGAAAAATCTATCGAATGGCACCAAACACGACCCCCTTACGGATGTGGGGTGGGGGTTACTTTAAAATTTTAAATAGGAACCCCCATTTTTGTATTGCAGATTCGGATTCCTTACGTAAAAATAAGTAACTTTTATTTAAATTTTTTTTTCGAATTATCGATAGATGGCGCTATAATCGGAAAAAACCATTGTTGGAAATGGAAAACTAAATTAAAAATGGAAAGTTTCCACTAAAAAGGAAAACTTTACTTAACTTTTTTGGTTTTAGAGCCTACTCTTCAAAACCCAATAGGTCCCCAAAGCGCTCGAGTGACTGCACATTTAGCATACTCTCCTCCTCTACTATTATTTTATAATATTAAACCAGAAATACCTATTAGTAAACTGAAACAAACAGAAATTTTCTGGCATGTATTCGGCAGTTGTATGAACTACTCTGCGTAATAAAGCAGTGAATAGTTGTGAAACTAAGACATGATAAAGAAATTGAAAAAAAAAACAATGGAAAAATATAACAAAATCTCAATAAAAAATTACAGTCCTAACCTATTGTTTTTGAACGATAGATACAAAATACAAATTTAAGGCCGGATTAAGATTTATCCGCCACTGTATAGGTCGGCTCCGGCAGCTTGCAGCTCAGGTTGCTCAAAAGAGAAACGTTCGCTATTTTCACGAACGGAAAAAGAATTGGGACAAGATGAAGGCAGGAGCAGGAGCAGGAGCAGGAGAGGGTATCGTTGTACAGCTTTTCAATGCTTTTGTTATTGGCATTCCACTTTTCAATCAGGCTCTATACTGATGGGCTCACTTTAATAACCCCTTCGAACCTTTGTAGTGTCAGTGTCTGCTTTTCTTTCTTTTTCTATCCACCCCGGCATACGGCGTAAAGAATTTACAATGGGGAAAATCAAATCACAATATCCTATTAGAATGTCGAAAAAATCGTTTTGTGTGCCGTCAAAGGGATTGACAAGGGAGATTTTTGTAATGGATATTTTATTATTTCCCTAACGGTTGGACATGTACAGCAAATTTTAATAAATTCACTAACAAGCTAGAAATTTACTAAACTTTAAAAATTGTTCTAAATTAAGATAACTATTTAGTGGTAAGCGTTTAGTAACTATTTTTGGCGAAAGTTATCTCTCATTAGGCGAGTGGAAATAATGCAAATAAACCTATCAATTTTTTTAACGCATTTCAATGATACTTGTTGCATTCAATTCGTAAGTGTGTTAGGTAGCTTTGTGAACTAAAGTGATGATGTCGAAATGAAAATCGCATTATTGAACAAGTAAATTGCATTTTACAAAATGCATGTTGAAGTGATAAAAAGCAATAAATTTGTAATTCGGAATAACCGACAAAAATAAGTTCAGTATTACTACTCCAGAGTTTTTGGGCTTGCTGAATACGAATATCATGACGGTCGTAGACTCCAGGTGCCTGCATAAAATTAGATAAAAAATCAGTGCAGACTCGTTACTCGGGATGTTTTTGGGGTCACTGAACACAAATATCTACCGCTGAACTCAGAGTTGAAGGTGAACACACCGAATATGTGAAAATCATGCGTGGAGTGAGGAAGGGCTGCATTTTGTCCCCTCTAATTTTCAATCTTTACTCTGAAAGGATATTTTATATCGAAGCTTTGCACGAAACTGAAAAAGGTATTCTAATAAACGGGTACCGGCTAAATAATATCAGGTATGCAGATGACACCATAGTATTTGCGGACAACAACATAAACGTAAAGAAAACAAAGCTTATGATCGTCAGCAATAAAAAGATAACAGAAGGTGAACTCTGTATCAACCAAAACCCTTTAGAAAGAGGCACAACTACTTCGGCACCATAATAAATGAAGAATGGACAAACATTTAAGAGATAAGAGCGCGCATCGGAAAAGCTAGATCAATGTTCAACCGTATGGGCGCCTTTTTCAAGAGCCACAACCTTTATCTCTGTGTAAAAGTAAGAATGTTGAGATGTTGCAACAAAAAACAAGATGACTTCTGTTGGAGTGAAAGTAAAAAGAAAGATATACTCCAACAGAAGTAAGGAAAAAGAAATGAAAAGACTACTAAAGTGCAGTAGTACTGAAGAAAGGGGAATTAGAAGGGATAGAAGTAGAAGTGGGAAGAGACAGAGGCAAACTGAATAGAGTTGGCTAGCAAGAGATGCAAGAAAACCACTTGACACTCAAGGATGGATACGGCTCGTTTGCATGCCTGTCGAAGAACAGTAGCTCTATATAGATAGTAATGATGACTAAAAGATGAAATAATAAAATAAGAATAATGTACTGAAACTGAATGAAGATGGATAATTGCTAAAGACGAACAAAATAAATAAAACTAACTAATCATGGGCGCCATGAAAATGATCTTCGATCATTTTCCCAGGTATATTACACTGCTTTCAAATATTAAATATATTAAACCTGTAATAATGAACATAAAGGAATAATAAAATAATTGATATACAAAATAAATACATATTTATTAAAAATAACTACTAGATTTTTGACAATCTCTGAGTTACACAAAGTGTATATCATGTGACTCTAAAATGACATAAGTTATACAAAAAGTTATGTCTAAGATAACAACAATAATGTTATCTGTTACAAAATTACAGGTATAAGTACCTCTCACTAACATATAGGGTACAAAATTACATAAGTCTTCTACCAAATGGTTATAGTACGCCTGCTACGTACAACTAAAGGAAACTGACAAAGATGAAAATACTACAAATAAATAGGCCCAAGCCTCACTAAGGGAAAATAGGGAAAATACAATAATGAATAAATAAAATTAAATATACAATTGACTAAAGTAGAAATGAAGTTGAGATAAATACCGACGATGACCTAAATTAACCGAACAAATGGAATAAAGCGAATAACAGTAAAATATTTGGGAAACAAGCTAGTAATATTAAAAAATAAATTTACCCGAATTACATAAACCAATAATAAAGTATTAAAAACCTAATTTTCTCTAGGCTTATTCCAGTGCACAAGAAGTTACCGTAGATACAAAGTTTGGGAACCAAATACAATAATATACAAATATGTCATATTAAAAAAACTAGAGGTAAACTAAATCTGGAAAAAAAAATTAATTAACATGGTGCATTAAATCAAATGTCTAAAATATAAAAACCAAAAGTTACTTAATGCACAACACTAAATGTTCCCAAACGACTCCTAAAGAGGTTGCTGCTGCATCCTCAGAAATGAGCATCAAGATGATGCGGTCCCATGCCCTCCGTAGGCCCAGGTGGCAGGACGAAAAGGAGCTGGAATACTCCCAAAAAGCTTGTTCCCAAAAATGACTTACTCTCAATGTTGACTTGACTGTGGCTGTGGTGGTTTCCCTAGGTGGTCAAAGAAGGGGCTATGACTTCATCTTATGGTTTCTCCCAAATGGCTAAAAACATTCCCAGTTTTATTTCACATTTTAGACATTAGCAAAAAGTAAAGGGAAGAAGAAATAATTGAGGAAACTTTTTAGAAGCATTAACCCTCCGTTACTCGCACACGGTGTGGGAGACCGGGCCTGTAAATAAATTCCTGTAACTCTGCTTGTAGTGGGGATTTTGAATGGCTACTTCGTATACTTCTTCAGTGGTCAATCAACTGTGGGTAAAGTCAGTTCGCAGTGTAAAAAATAGTACTGTCCTTTTTTTATTACGCAACACGGTCCCGTACACCGTGTGTGAGTATTTGTGCACCAATTTTTGTGTTTGGATCACACATCGATATTTTTAATTAGTACGGTAATTTAAGAACTTTTCCTTATTTTCAATGTTTATAGATTAGTTTATTTATATTTATATATATATAAATATAAATATATAACTTAACCAGAACCATCAGAATGAGGTTTAGGGAGATATGTGGTTTACCAACAGAACAAGTACCAGTCGTAACACCAGGAACTTCAGATCGCTGTGCTGTTTGTGATTGGAAGAAAAATAGAAAAACAAAGTTTTACTGCCAAATATGCTCAAAATATCTGTGTTTGGAACACCATTGTTCCAATGAATGTGACACCATTGTGTATTTCATGTTTTAAAAACGTTAATTAATTTTTATAACTTTTTTTGTTACTACAATTACTCTTTATTTTTAATTTTTTTGTGTATTGAATTAAGATCTAAAGTTCTTAGTAAACAAATTTAACCATATTCAATTTTTTTTTCACTTCCAAAGTTTTTGTATATACATATAAATGGATAACAATGAAAATTATTAAATTTTTGATTAAAGTAATATAATGTGAACACAAACGCATATCTACAAAATTATATGATCATATATTCATTAAATAATTTAATCGTACACAATTTTGCAAAAAAAAATAATTTTAAAACACTGCTGACCCATATTTTTGGACCCGGTCTCCTGCACCGTGCGCGAGTATCCGATCACAAAAAGTTGGCGCGAGTAACGAAAGGTTAACATAGAAAAACCGATCATTAAAATGGAACAAAAACTAATCTCAGGTAACCTTGAACTATTTTGAGTGTGAAAACATGAACAAATAATGATGAATGTGAAATTTGAATATGATTTATCTGAGGGAATATCTGTAGAAATATATAGAATTTATAAAAATATTGGATGTTCAATAAATTTAAAACCTACAGAGAAATGATAATTATTTCCAATATTAATTGAGAATTGCATATGTTTGGTTATGTCTAACCAAAAAATATATTAATATATAATTTTCCTTGAATGAATATTCAATAATCGAAATAATCTACATAAAATCCAAATAATGAGTTGACTAAGAAATTTAACAATGAACCTAATATATCAAATGTTCCATCACAAAAAAACCAGGCTATATAAAAAAATTATTAGGAAAAACTAAATATTTTACCGGGTTGATTCTTATCCAGATTCCATGAGGTGTTGAGTTACACATATGTTTCCATACTCCAGGCTCCAGATAACTTTTTACTTGGAAATTAACAAAAATGATTTAAATAGTTGAAATTATCAACCCGCCATTGGTATAACCGATTCGAACCACAGCTCACAGTCAAGTAAAGAGCATTACTCTCTCATTCAGCGAGTAAGACGTCAAACTCTCACGGAACACGAATTAAATGACAAGGAACGGTTCAACTATGTTCCGTACAGTGTGACGTCACATGAGAAGTCCTTTACGAGAAATTAAAGAATTTAAATGGGAGGTCAAAAGAAAATAATTTTAAAAATAATTAAAGCGCTAAAAATGATATTATAACGGGTGGACCGTTACAATGTTACGTCTTCTCTGTCCCATTTTTAACATTTATAAAAATGTGTCGAGTGAGGGATTCGAACCCTCGCACCCTTCTGGAGATCGGAGCTTAAATCCAACGCCTTTCACCACTCGGCCAACCTGACCTGCAAAGAAACAAAGAGGTCTTATACATAACATTAATTTTAATATGTAAAAAGGTCTTTATCATGTATATTACGTTTAGTGCTTTACGATCATTATATTTGACCGAAAAAACTTGATAAAACGAATCGCAGCGTCAAACTCCGAATATCCTTGTCCTTAAAAATATCATATGTACAAAATTAATTCTTCTTCTTCTTCTTCTTCTTCGTCTTCTAGCCATTCACGTCCACATGAACATAAGCCTATTCAAGTCTTCCTTTCCATTGTTATTTTTGTACGCTACTTGTAGAAAATTTTTTCAGGCAGTTCGTTTCAGATCATCTGTCCATCTCATAGGATGTCTGCCTCTGGGTCTTTTGTGTTGGTATGGTCTCCAGTTTAGAATTGTTCTGTGCCATTTGTTTAGATCGCTCATAGCTACATGTCCAGCGTATTTCCATTTCAATTTTAATGATTTTTGTACCACATCGGTGAATTTGGTTTTCTGTCTTATCCATGTGTTTGTTTTCCTGTTGCGGCGAAAGAGCTTTAATGCCACTGACATTTACAAGAGCCAGATAGTCACTTTTTGATAAAACAGACATATTTTAACTGGGTATTTAAGAACAAAGAACTGAAATCTCAAAACTTTCTCACTAGACTAAGAGTCCTTACGAAGTTGTTAAATTTATCTACCAGTACAGCCTCCCCCACACTAACTGATTATTTCACGCATGCGCTATTACCATGACCAAGGTCTCGTTGAATTTGCTGATATGCAGAAAACGTGACGTCACGCTTAGATTTTTTATATCACGCATGCGCAATTAACAAGGACAAAGTTCAAAAGATCGTTGTCTAACAACTTGACCAAAGAATACATATCTCCCAAGAACCGACACAAACGGATTATCTATGAACTAAATTTTTATGCACATGTGCCAGATCGGCCATTTCTCAATTTGCCTGAATAGCAAATAATTTTGGTGACATCTGTCTTGTACAGGATCGGCGTTTGTTGTTTGTTTGGCTTGGTTTGGCGTTAGTATTTTGTTTTTGTATCAGTTTGTAGCTCATAATATTTTGTATAGACTTGTTTTCTAGGTTTTAAGTTTAGTTTTTACTTTATTTGTGTATAGTGTATTAGTTTATTAGTGTAGTATTTATTCGTGTGTACATAGTTAAATTTGGTTAAGTGGTTTATTTACTTGGAATGGCTGCCAAACGACGAGGGTTTTTTTTATATATTTCGTGTCTACCAGACAAGAACAGGGGATGGTTTAAGCCTATTTTCAATCCCAAAAAATCAGGAACGGTATGTAGCAATTTTGTTATACCTTATTCTTTATCGATAGAGAAGTTTGTAATGTATACATAATGGTAATAATACTGCAGTATAGCGACACGAGTTGTGTTGGAATCATATTATGAGAGTGAGTACAAATACACACAGAATAATTTTTTTCTAATTCCACTTTAAATTTACCGTACCTTTCATCAAAACTAATACCCAAGAAAGTTATCATTATTATCACAAGAGAGTGAGAGTAAATTAAAAATAATGCAAGGCATAGGTATCTCTATACTGCAGAGTTTAAAACTAGGTACCTAGGTGATACTTAAATTGTTTATTAGTTTTTATTGTATACTATATATATTTTTTCGTTATTACATCTTTATATTTATAGAAATAATATAGTACAATACTTATTGGTTTTTTATTTATTTACCCGATATTCGACTTTAAAGAATGTACCTACTCTTGGCTGGTTTCCAAGACAATAACAATTAAAAATATTGACATTCGATTTTACCATACAGTTTCTTGTTGTTGATCACGAATATTTGTCATCCAAAAAGAATTGGATACCGTGACGGTTACAACGGCTGTTATTTTTCGATTATTTTACAAAATAACGAATATAACAAATTAGGAATACCTCGACAAACAAGTAATTGGACCTAGGTTTTCACCCAAAGTAATCTAAAGTAGAACTGGAAGTCGATATTGGAACTCTTCGTGTAACTTTGCGTCAATTGATCTAAGATTTTACTAATTTTGTCATCTTGTTTTACATTCATATCATATTTTGAGTGACTTTAAAACAGTACCTACGGTTGTAACTCTAAAACGGAAGTCAGATGTCAAATTTCTCATCTTTAATACCATCCATGGGTTATAAGATTTCATTCGACACCTCATTTGTCATTCTATCTGTATTAGTAACTGAGGAGTTGTATTCGCGGTCGGACGGATAAACAGTCTAGGTCAAATGTCTCACCTTGAGTACCATCCATGGATAATAAGCTTTCATTTGACACCTCATTTGTCATTCTACCTGGTACAGTGACTGAAGGAGTTATATTCGCGGTCGGACGGACAGACAGCCTATTAGGTCACACCAAGTCGTTCAAATTCTCACCAACTTGTTCACACTTTTTCAAAATTGGTGAAAATAACAAATTATATTTTGTATCGTTGTATCAATATAAGCCAAAAAGAATAATTAGTGAATGTCACGCCACTATAATATATTTTATTATTGGTCTTTCAATGCTAAAATCAGGATACAAAAGGTATTTTATCCATCAATATAACTCTCACCATTACTTTGTGTTGTATTTGCAACCTTTTGTAAATCAAAAATAATTCCACCATTTTAAGAATGTCAACAAAAGCGGCCCTGCATGCAACCTTTTTCTCAGTGCAACTAAAATTTTATTGATACACGCCAGAAATGTGCGAGACTTTTCTCAGTGTACTCGTGTGTACACTTGCCAACTCGATACTAAAATTAAGTACATGCTAACAACAAAAGAATCGCCGTCCGTGTCGGTTCTTGTGAGAGATATGTATTCTTTGACTTGACGAACAACCTGTCGAACAATTTGACTTGCTGTTCTGGCACACCCCCTAAATCGCAACCTCACGTTAGGTTAAGTCAGGGTAGCAGAGCGTCACAGCAAGTTTCAGCGTTACCCACAACCAATGCTTGGCATATGACTTACGGACAGGAAAACCAATACATGGATAAGACAGGAAACCAAAGTCACCGATTTGGTACAAAAATCATTAAAATTGAAATGGGAATACGCTGGACATGTAGCTAGGAGCGATCTAAACAAATGGCACAGAACAATTCTAAACTGGAGACCATACCAACACAAAAGATCCAGAGGCAGATTTCCTATAAGATGGACAGATGATCTGAAACGAACGGCCGGAAAAAATGTTCTACAAGTAGCGTATAAAAACACCTCGTTTTGAGTGCTGGACCCTCAAAACGAGGGATAAAAACAGATTAGAAGCCTTCGAAATGTGGCTTTATCGAAATGGACGGCGAAAGTCACAAATGTGGATATCCTTAGAAGAATCAACCAAGAACGTCAGCTTTTCGAAAACATCAAGAAACGAAAAACGGCGTATTTGGGTCACATCATGCGAAACGAAAAATACGAACAAATTTATACTTCCGATTTCATGACTGTTTGTCCGTCCATCCGCCAATCCGAGAATATAACTTCTTCGATATTAAAATAAATAGAGTGTTGCATGAGAGCTTCTAACCCAAGGATGGTATTAGAGGTGAGAAATTTGACCTCGGACTTCCGGTTTTAGAGCTGAAACTGGAACTCTTGTTAAAAATCGCCGAAACAATACAAGCGATATATTATGCGACACGTCTTAGCAAGACTAAAACAAATATATACAGGGTGTCCCAGACTAATTTACCCACTCTATATCTCTTAAACGAATAGAGATTTTCGAATGAGACAAAAACTGATCTATTCCATTTGTAATACACTGTAATATGGCGTAGAAAAAATCATCCCCTAAATATTCATCCCTTAGTTACAACCCCTAACTTTTATTTTTTTTAATAGCACCCTGTACATTTTTTTATAGTTTTGGATGTGGTCTTCGATCCTCTATTCAACACATTTTTTAAAAATAAAATCGGTTAGTAAGTAATCAAGAAAAATATCAGTATATTTTTGATAATTATGTGTCCCAGACTAATTTTTCCAGGCTATATTTCTTAAACGAATAAAGATTTTCGAATGGGACAAAAACTAATCTATTCCATTTGTAATACACTTTAATATGGCGTAAAATCATCCCCTAGTTACAACCCCTAACTTTAATTTTTTTAATAGCACCCTGTAACTAAGGGATGAATATGTAGCTGATGATTTTTTTCTACACCATATTAAAGTGTATTACAAATGAAATAGATCAGTTTTTGTCCCATTTGAAAATCTTTATTCGTTTAAGAAATATAGCTGGATAAATTAGTCTGGGACACATAATTAACAAAAATAAACTGATATTTTCTTGATTATTTACGAACCGATTTTATTTTTAAAAAATGTGTTGAATAGACGATCGACGACCACATCCAAAACTATAAAAAAATGTACAGGGTGCTGTTGAAAAAATTAAAGTTAGGGGTTGTAACTAAGGGATGAATATTTAGGGGATGATTTTTTCTACGCCATATTATAGTGTATTACAATTGGAATATATCAGTTTTTGTCCCATTTGAAAATCTCTATTCGTTTAAGAGATATAGCCTGGGTAAATTAGTCTGGGACACCCTGTATATATATATTTCGGGTTTTATGGTACTATGTTGCTAGAACTGACAGACTGACAAGCGAGAATGCTATGTTAAGAGAACTGACAGAATGAGAAATGCGGCGACGAATGGGAGGTTATAACCCAAAGATGGTATTAGTGGTGAGAAATTTGACCTCGGACTTCCGGTTTTAAAGATAAAACCAGAATTACTGTTTTAAAATCGCCGAAACAGTACAAGCGATATATTATTCGACACGCTTTAGCAAGACTAAAACAAATATATATTTCGGGTTTCGTGCTCCTACGTTGCTAGAACTGACAGACTGACAAGTCAGAATGCTATGTTATCAGAACTGACAGAATGACAAATGCAGCGTCGAGTGGGAGGTTATAACTCAAAGATCGTATTTAAGGTGAGATATTTAGCCTAAGTGCTTTTTGTTTTATAAAGAGGTTACTTATTAGGTACTGGTAATAAGATCTAGTCTAATCTATAATTTTGATTCCTATTTTGTGCCGATAGTTGGTGGTCAATACTATTTCTACAAAAAACCTAATCTTGTTTTATTAAAATAGTTAATTCTAAATACCAAAACTTTTTCCTTTATGTAAGCCACTGATTTTTTATCAGCAAGTGATAGAGGGCGGCCTGACTGTTACACTTACACTATTTGATAGATTATATACATCAAGTCGGCTTTGTCCTCCAAAATTAATATTTCATAAAAATGGTGATAGAATACGTTTAGGATGATTTATCACTTGCAAAAGCCGTTTACCTAAAATATGATTTAATCTTTCAGCTTGCCCTATTTGTTACCGTTGCCTTTAATATTTTCAGATTTTTCTGAGTGGATTACAAGATCCGCTTGACGTATTTTTGGATACTTTATTGGCAATACTGACCTCCAACCTGTGACTTTTAAAAAAGGTCATATACATTATTTTACTTGCGTTATTAAACAAT